>NW_022631016.1:17546739-17766658 GCF_010015895.1 Lontra canadensis | reverse complement strand
AGAAGAAGAAGAAGAAGAAGAAGAAGAAGAAGAAGAAGAAGAAGAAGGAGAAGAAGAAGAAGAAGAAGGAGAAGAAGAAGAAGAAGGAGAAGAACAAGAAGAAGAAGAAGAAGGAGAAGGAGAAGAGGAAGAAGAAGAAACATGTTCATGGAGGAAGAGCCTGGAGGATATTCTTTAGAGAGTTTTAATTTGTCAGCACGTCACCCACGCCCCCAGACAAAGAGCATGCACCAACAGTTCCTATAGCTACGTGAGATGAGCATAATACAAGGACACGAGACATTCATCTATTTCACTCTGTTCTCCCTTCTTTGACGTTTATTGAA
Source organism: Lontra canadensis (assembly GCF_010015895.1). NCBI lineage: Eukaryota > Metazoa > Chordata > Mammalia > Carnivora > Mustelidae > Lontra > Lontra canadensis. The sequence goes on along the minus strand of NW_022631016.1, from coordinate 17,766,332 downwards.
ACTCATTGGGCCATCTTCTGCTTGCGATGCGGCTTTCCTTTGAATCTATCTATATAAAGAGAACATTCTTCCCGAAACAACAGTGTTTATATCCCTTATCATACTTTCTGTCTCATACCTATATTTATACGTGTGAGTTTGATTACATGCATTAATGTTCAGACGATTGATCATATTTGTGTATTTTGGCAAAAGGTCTCTGGCACCCTTCATGGGACCAGATCACAGTCACTGAGCCATGTGCTCCATCCACACAGCCCTGTGCATTATCACGGAAGTCCTCCCTGAGTACCACTGTCCTCCTGTTTGAGGTTTTTTTTTTTTTTTGCCTTTGTGTTTGTTTTGTTTGTTTTTGTGTTGTTTTGTTTTTAATGCTACAATTCACGTGTACTTTAGAGATTTTGTATGGCAAGGCCTTTTTGATATTTTAATACACCAGTAAATCTTAGATATGACCCATGGGGAACCCTTGCACACTAAATTCTACTTTCTGGTGAATTGTATGAGCACAGATTTACGGGTATCATTTCTATATAATTGTTCTAAACTGAACCCTCTGTGACAAAGATAACCACGACTTTAAAGATATATTTGCAATTATTAAATCACTAATGAGTTGTAGGTTCTAGAAGATAAATACAAGTGGGCAATTTTAGAACACTTTTCTGTTAAAGGGGGGAAAAAAAAACAAAACACCAGATGTATAAATAGGTCTGAATCATCTCCTTTTATTGCTCTTTTAGCTTTTTGATGCACATGAGAAGAAATATGTAAGTGCTCACAGCCTTTTATCTCTTTCTTGTTCGCATCACTGCTTTAGCGGCAATGCACCAGATTATTTTTCAGATCAGTACCCTTGTGCGTTCCGTCCACAGCATACACAACTTAACTTTCTGTCTTTATAAGAAATGAATATCAAACACTAAGAAATACAGGTGTCACAGCTCCAACTACCTGGCAGTCTTGGGTCATTATTCCTTTTCTCTCATACTGCTTATATCTGTACTTTTTATATTCTCAAGATAGAGAGGAGCTACTTCTAAGGCAAATAGATAAAACCCCTCTTCCTTCTCCCACTAAAAACATGTATATAAGATTTAGCTTTTATAATTATCTGATTCTCTCTCTCTCTCTCACACACACACACACACACACACACACACACAGCAGACATCTATACCTCTAGGGACTGCATGCAACTAGATATAATGCTTTTCAGTAACATACTTTGTAGGTGAGAATGGCCATGATTAAAACTTCTGTGATAGACATGCTTAGGCAGATTCATCCTTTTAATCATCTGTGAAAAAGGGCAGACTTATGATTTTTTATGTGAATATCACAAAGTTCTTTTCAGGCTCTAGGGAGTTACCATGGATAAAAGAGCGTAGAATTATGTATGTCAGTAAAGCTCTGTTTTCCTGGTAAAATGCCTTCATTTAGGTGGCCATTAAAAACATGTGACCTATGTGATAGTTTCCAAAATAGAAAGTGAGTTCGATTGTGTTAGCCTTCTCCATTGCCATAACAAAAAGCTACAGACTATATGACCTAAATAACAGAAATTCATTAGCTCACGGTTCTGGAAGCTGAAAGTCCCAGATCAAGGTGCCATCTGGATTAATTCCTGCTGAGGTCTCTCTTCCTGGCTCGTAAATGGTTGCTTCTCTCTTTATCCTGACCTGGCCTCTTCCTCCTTGTTTAGAGACATCAGTCCTATTAGATTAGAGTCTCCCCTGATGACTTAATTATCTCTTCCTTAAAGATCTTATCTCCAATTGCATTCACATTGGGGATTCATGCTTCATCAGGTGAATTTGGGCAGAGGGGTATAATTCAGTCCTTAATACCAGTGTTTTGCCAAAACAATTGGGAACTTACTTAAAATGTTTGTCAGTAGTTGAATAGATGATAACCTGTGCTCCTCAGGATAGGTTTCCTCTTATATAAAGGAGGGTCTCGCTCTGAACTTAAAATGCAGTATCTCTGCATCAAAGCCCTTTACGCTGTCACCTGAAATCAACTCTTCTCTATAATTTAATATAATTTGCTTTAACTGTTCCATGTGAAAAAAACATAAGACTACCATTGCATGATGCGTCATCAAATGACAGTTTTTATAATAGTCCCTAAAAATATTCCCTGGCTGAGCTGCCATGTGGATCTGACTCTGGGCTCAGAATTAGTAGTCCAGGTCTAATGGAAAGTGGTTTTTTAAGTTGGGTGGGATGCCTGGGTGGCTCAGTGGTTTAAGTCTCTGCCTTCAGCTCAGGTCATGATCTCAGGGTCCTGGGATCGAGCCCTGCATCAGCCTCTCTGCTCAGCGGCGAGCCTGCCTCCCCCTCTCTCTCTGCCTGCCTCTCTGCCTACTTGTTATTTCCGTCTATCAAATAAATAAATAAAATCTTAAGAAAAAAAAAAAGACGGGAATTATTTTTTTTTTAAGATTTTCTTTGAAAGTTAAATAGTTAGTTTGAGTGGCAGAAAGGGCAAGGATCTGGTATAGACTTCCTGCTAGTTTCTTTCAATAGCAATGGAATTCCTGGCATTTCCCCTTGCATATGACATAAAACACTGCATGCATAACTATTTTGAAAATACTAAAATGAGATGCTGATACAGTGAAAATGTGAAGTAAAAGATTTATTGGGGTGACAGAAAGGACAAGATGAGAAATCATTCTAGCTGAGAGAAGGTTATACCTTACAAAAAAAAAGCTTACTTTCTGTTAGGAAACATTGTGATTAAGTTACCTGTGGTTATGTGGATAGAAAATATGTACTGATCTACACTCTGATGAATGCAAAAATAAAAATGAATATGTTAAAAAATTAGCCTATGAAAAGGACTGACTAGGAATAATATCTATTAACACAAAATAAATGCTAATGGATACTTGCCAGAACTTGATAAGTCAAGGGGGGAAAGAATAGAGAATCTCTGTTTTCTCAGTAGGATCAATAGACTCTTCTACTTTGAAGCAAAAGGAAATAATTGTGAAACTAAGGGGATAAATATGTTTTTAAAGGACTAACACCAAAATCAATTTTTCTTTAGTGAGGGTTAGAGACTAATAGTATTTACAGATAAATTTATAAATTTTATTTATTTATTTTTAAAATTTATATAATTTAAAAACCAACTAAAAGAACCAGTATTTACTGAGTAAGTTTGTTGGATATAAAATTAATATTCATAAAATTATGGTCAATTAAATAGTGAGTGGATATATTTAATTCATAAAGTCTTCCTTAAGAAAATAGGGAGAAATAAAACTTTACTAAGATATATATATATAGCATATAGGAAAAAAATAAAATCTTCCTGAAGATTAATGAAGGAAACTTGAATATATGGACAGTAAGTTTTTAGATGTCACTATAAAATATCCTAATTCCAAGTATTGCGGATTTAATCACCAGATTCTAAGTAATTTCAGTTAAGTGTCAACAGATTAAAGTGTCTTTATTAAAAAGAATGAACTAATAAGAGATTGTCAAGAAGTACATAAAAAACTTAGAATAACAAAGATTTAATTCTGTATTATAAGGTAAAAATACACTGTAATATTCTACAGTAATGGGTGATATTAATAATGGAGAATTGAGTTAGGGACATGAGAGCTATAGGAAACTATATTGTCTTTGGGGATATAAAAACCATTATTCCCTAAGAGGTTTATTTGAAAATGTGTTATAATTCATCAATAATGTAAATGAACAATTACTGAAATAGAAGTACTGTTGTGGGAAAAAAATGATAAGAAACACATTTCAGAATACAGAAGAAATGATTACATAGCAAGTATACCATCTAAACAAATAGGGGAATAACTAAGTGGTAATTTTGTTAAGGAATTATTTGGAATTAATTGGAGAAATAGTCTCACAACATACCAAAATTAACTTTAAAATAATTTAAAAATCCTAGTATAAGAATAAGGCCATATCAATAGCATGATCAAAGTAAGTAGTATTTAATTAGGCTTTAGGGTGTAGAAGGATTTTCTAAGGAGAAAGTCATGGATGAAGGCTGTAAAGAAAATATATCATTATCAGAAATTTGTCATTTTATATCCAAGCTTTAATAATGTTTCTTCTAATTTATCTGGTAATTCTAATATTGCAATGGATCCTTAGGTAAAAATATCCAGTATATAGTAATTTTATATTGAAATAACTAAACATTTTAAAATAGTGACATAGATAAGTTAGTCATGAAACAGTAGACTATTATGCAGCCATCAAATTAGTAGTCTAAAAATTATTTCATAACAAAGCAAATACATAAAATTTGTATATGTATACACTATATATGTATACACTATATATGTAGTGTATACATATACAAATTTTATGTATTTGTCAAACAAAATATATTTTGTTTGACAAATGATACAATATAAACTTTGTGTTTTGGGTACCTGGGTGGCTCAGTTGGCTAAGTGTTAGGCTCGATTTTGGCTCAGGTCATGATTTCAGGGTCATGAAATCAAACCCTATGTGGGGCTGTGTGCTGGGCGTGGGATTCTCTCTCTGCCTCTCTCTCCACCCCTCCCTCCCCCTGCTTGTGCTCTCTCTCGGAAAAAAAAAAAAAAAAAAAAAAAAAAAAAAAAGAAGAAGAAGAAGAAGAAAGTTTTTGTTTTACTCACTAGGATACCCTAGTAAGCAAAACATTTGTTTTTGTGCCCACCTCACATTTGGGCTTCATGGAAAATCATCAACTAATTGTGTTTGAAATCCATCTAGATGAGCATATAGACACTGTGTTGTTGTTGTTGTTTTTCTTTTCCTTTCTTTACTTTTTTATTTTTTTGAGCTGGCATATAAAATATTCACCATCTTTGATGTTTATTTCGTTTTTTCCAAACTCCTTTAATGTAGTACACCTGACATTTCTCTCTATTGGGTTGAGAAGGCTAAATTAAACAGAAGCCCCCCCTTCAGTAATCTCAGGGTCTCTTCAGGAACCAAGAAAACAATGAAAGGGAATGCCTTTCAAATAATTGTAGACAAGGTGAAAAGAGAGAGAGAGTATTTCTTTTTTCATATCTTCATTCCTTCCTTCTTTATCATTTGTCTTTTTTCCCCCTTTGATTCTATTTATAGTTTCTACTAATATTTAGTTAATTATAGTGTCACTAACTGTACTGGGTTTTAGGAGAAAGGACACCCTCTGTGTTGAGAGATCCAGAAGGAAACAAAGAAGTAATGTGTCTACCTCATCTTTAAGGGAAAGTGAATCACAAAAGATCTCACATGCCTTCTACCTGGGGCATTTTCAGGCTTGACTTTTGAGGAAAGATTTGTTAGGTGCTATTATACTGTGTAATGGAAATCATTATATTCAAAGTTTAAAATGTTTTTGTTCTATAATCAAAACAAACCTTTCCATTAGGTATTATGCTAGCTTTTAGCAAGAGTAATCCAAGATTCAAATAAGTTATACATTAAGTTGTATTGAAATAAATTGTATTGATTGTTGTGGATTTTACAGGTGCCAAATGTCTGAACCCAAAGTCTAGGATTCCCCCATCAAATCACAGCTGCTGAAGGAACTGTGCTATTACACTCAAGGAGGGACTTCTCACCATATCTTGGTGAAATGATAGTGAACTGTGAGGGAGTTGATATTACTTTACCTAACATGGTATATAGTGGGTTTAACAGTAACTAGAGAACACAGATCCATGTTAAAAATGAGTAACCTGGGGCACCTGGGTGGCTTAGTGGATTAGGCCGCCTCCTTCAGCTCGGGTCATGATCTAGGGGTCCTGGGATCGAGCCCCACATTGGGCTCTCTGCTCAGCAGGGAGCCTGCTTCCCCCTCTCTCTCTGCCTGCCTCTCTGCCTACTTGTGATCTCTCTCTCTGTCAAATAAATAAATGAAATCTTTAAAAAAAAAAAATGAGTAACCTGCAACTGAAGCATGTTTTTTTCTGTCCTAGTCAAAAAATGGCAGTCCAAATATGTCCCAGTCAAAAAATACAGTTTTTTTTTGTTTTTCCCTTTAAGATGTTCTGTGTTTAGCTACACACATACAATTTTAATTTTTTTTTTTTTTTGACAGACAGATCACAAGTAGGCAGAGAGGCAGGCAGAGAGAGAGAGGAGGAGGAGGCAGGCTCCCTGCTGAGCAGAGAGCCCGATGCGGGACTCGATCCCAGGACCCTGGGATCATGACCTGAGCCGAAGGCAGAGGCTTTAACCACTGAGCCACCCAGGCGCCCCACACATACAATTTTAAAACACTTCCTGAACTTATTGAAATTTTTGCAAGTTATACACGTGCTACTGCTAAGAAAGACAACAAATAAACAAAAACTTAACTCAGTCCCAAGAGGTTTTAGGAAAATACCATGTCCAGCTCAAAGGAGATGAACCTCACTGCATTGCTCAGTGTATCAGGGGTCATTGAGTTAGGTCTGGGCCTCACAGCTGGAAAGCTGTTAACAGCATTGTTCAGTGGAGAACCAGAAGGATGTGGTGTGACTGGGAAACTGTCTCTGAGAAAAAGTGGAAGGACTGAGACTGAAACAGGAAAGGATAGTGTACTGGGGAAAAAGTGCACAAAGAGAAGAATCAAATCTTAAATATCGACAATGACTAAAATATACCACCTAATGATCTTTAAGACCTTATAATGGCCCTAGAGGTAAGTATCAAGCTCAGAGAGATCAAATAACTTGCCTGAGTGGAACAAAAGAAAAGTTAAATGACTTTCCTCATCTTACAGATGGGTTTTGCAGATTGTGTATCTTTGGACTCAGGCCATTTTGATGTGGTTTCAAATGGTGGGTTCTGAGCCGACAGCTAAGAGAGAATGCTTGGGATGTCTTCATTGCAAAAAGGTGGTTTTATTAAAGTACAGGAACAGGATCCGTGAGAAGAAAGAGCTACACTGGGGTTTTGAGGGGTGGCCCATTGTATACTTTCAAGTTAGGAGGGGTTGGGGATAGCACAAGCCTCCAGGGTATTTGGGGAACAAGGTTTCCAGGTCCTTGAGGGGGCTAGTTATGGTTGAGAAAAGGTCATTAACTGCTGCTTGGTAGACCCTCAGTCATAAGACCCTCCAGAAGTACATCAGTGGGACATATGCTTGGAGGATGATTCCTAATCTTAGAGGGGTGGGTGGAGATAAAGAAAGTTTCTAAAAGGATTTTTATATGTTTAAAGTAGACTCACAGGATGGGGGGTAGGGGAGAGATAAGATTCCCTTTTGCCCTTAGCAAGTATTAACACTGAGGCAGCTGAACTCCCAGTAGGTCCCTCTGCCCATTTCATGGACTTATAAATGGGCTGTAAGTGGTAAGGAAATTTAATGTTTTATTTTGCCTTTGTTTCCCACATCCTATGTCTCTTTCTACCATACTATTTGGTTGTTATGACACATTCTACTTCTCTCCCTAAGTCTACATCTAAATGGGGTGTCTCTAGATCAGATGGGAGCCCCCAAGTGTGGGGTGATGTTCAGGTAGAGGCTGGTGGCACAGGTGGTGAAGGAATTCACCTGAGACCAAACAAAGGAGAGAGAAGTTTACTGAACACAAGGGAGTGGTGGTCAGGACAGCAGAGGAGAGACTGCCACAAGGTAGTGGGTGGGAGCTGATGGAGGAAGATGAGGAGGTATGGCAACGTATGGAATTTCTTCTTTGGTAACTTTGCCCAATTGCTAGCCTATGCATATTTTGAGGTGGGTTGCGCCCATCTGTATTCTATTGGCCAAGCTTGGTTGCCTAAAAGTGGCCTCTACTATATATATATATATATAGATAGATAGGTAGATCTATATATATATAGTCATATGATATAGATGAGGTAAAATAATTTCTATATCTATGTATCTATATATCTATATCTATATAGATATAGATGAGGTTAAATAATTTCCTCTAAGCATACACATATATCATACACATCATAGTATGAAATAGATTATATTATACACATTATCTACAGTGTAATTTCTGTTTGCCTAGAGAACTCCGATACAGATATAGATGAGATCTATCTATATCCAGAGAGAGAGAGAGAAATTATAAGGAACTGACTCATGATTTTGGAGGCTGAGAAGTCCCACGATCTGCACCTGTAGACTTGAGACCCGTGAGAGCTTGCAACATACTTCAGGCTGAGTCTGACCTGAGGACCAGAAGTGTCAATAGTGTATGTGATATTTTGAGGGCAAGAGAATTTTCTCTTCCTCTGCCCTTTTGTCTTCGGGCCTTCAAAGAATTGGATGGTGCTCAGAAATTGGAGAAGAGGTCTGCTTCACAGCTTCACTCAGTTTATTGCTATTCTCTTCTGGAAATGCCCTTACAGATTTCCAGAAAAATAACATTTCATCAGATATCTGAGTATCCCGTGGCCAAGTCAAGATGAGGTATAAATTAACCATCACAGTATGGAATTTAATGAAATACATTTTGTTTCTTATTTTTACCCATGACTTTGCTCATAGTTTATGTGCTATTGAAGAATTAAATCCATGTTGTATTTCTACTTTGTATCTAATCGCCAAACCCCATCACTTCCAACTTAGCTCCTAATACATGGACGGTTTTTTAAATTAAATATTATTTGAATAGCACCAATATATGCAAACTAAGTAGAATTTTTGGCATGTACCTGCCCAGTTTGTATCTCATGTGCTATTCTAATTAATTCAGTCTTGTTTTGAGTGCAGAGTTCTTGCAGTGTATACAGTAATCCCTTTGGAGCCAAACATATGGTAAAATTCCTAGTTATAGATTTCCATTTAATGTGCGAAAGTATCTTCCAGTTTTAATCCCTTTTGCTTTTGTTGGTAACTACTTCATTGTAATGTTAGAAAAGGATCTCAAAGATCTACTCTGAATACTGTGTACCTATATTCCATTCCACATACGCCATCTTTGTGTAAGAGTTCTAAGGACAAGTATTTTCTTAGTATGTTTATTACAACGTGGCATGCGTATATTCACAGTAAGCTGAGGACCACAGTACTGGCATGGCCATGTGGATACTGTGTAAACAGTTTCCATCCCACAGTTCTTCATCCCAAATATCCTTGTTCCACCTTATGTACTCATTCCAGAATCTCCATGGTTTCAAATGTTTGAAACCAGGACGTTCCTCAAGTTCTCTCAGGGTATTGCTGAATATTTTGAAGGGAGGATACATGCTGTGATATACACTAGAACCCTAGCGATCGTCCATGGCGTTAATGTATGGAGTTAGAGTTGTGGTTTTTACTTGTATCTGGACCAGCCTTCTTTTCTTTTTTTAAACATTTATTTTAGTTCAGGCTGTGAATATTTTTCACAGCCCCAGCAGGCTTTATGATTGCACTCTGAAATCAATCATTTAACACCTGCTCCAAAAGTAAATAAATGTTAATTTATTTATTAATTGGCAGTTTTGTTATCATTCAAAACACCCTCTTCCTAATGAAGTCAGGGTGAGATTCTCAGTCATCATCCAGTTCTAACCCAAGTGCCAAGAGCCTTAAAAATATGAGATTTAAAAAAAAAATATATGAGATTTTAGTAATTAATAGCATGGTGCATTATGCCTCAATTGATAATGTTTGTGTTTATGTGTTATGGTTTTATATAAAGTTACACAACATCCCACCATTTTTGGCAGTCTTTTCATCTCGTGCAGCAAGAAAATGTTTCTTCCATTTGCTTTTCTTGAGAAATTCCCCTTCAGTGGGATAATTACACACTTTCTGATTTTCAGTGATGAGACAAACACACAGGTTGACAGATGGTATTATTGGTTATTGAGAAAAGAATATAATAGAAATGCTCCATTACAGCAGGATCCACTATGAGGTGGCCAATGGATTCAGAAATCTGCACAAGAGGAATTTAAAGTGGGAGATAAGTGTTCCTAGTTCAAATAGTTTATTATTATTTTTATTTGAATACTGTGAGAATAATTTGAATATGCATGTAATTCTATAAGTGGTTTACGTTATTTTGTATCATTATACCCATAGAAGTTATTAGGATATTTTATTTATCTAGGGCTTTACATCTTGATAGCATTTCTGCTTACTCTGCCTCATTTAGTTTTCATGAAATTCCTTATAGCTTTTGGCACTGCCACGCAATAAATTGGGCAAGTGTATGTAGGAGAGAACAATTCAATCAAGGTCACATAGCTGGAAACTTGCAAAGGCCACCTGAACCTTTGATTGAGTCACCTGTACTTATGATTACACAGCTGCAGATCAGGGGTCCCGAGGCTGCCTTCTCAGGTTTGATAATTTGCTAGAATATCCCACGGAACTCAGGAAAGTGCTTTACTTACTGTTCCCTGTTTATTGAAGAGGATACAAGTCAGCAACAAGGCAGTGGAAAAGATCCATGGGGCAGGCGTCCATACACTCACCCGTACCTCCGGGTCATTGCCAGCCCAAAAGCTCTATGCATCTAGTTGCTTTGGGGCTTTATGAAGATTTCATCACATAAGCATGCTGATTAAATCATTGGTGATTGGTGGTTGATTCAGTCTCTAGCCTTTGCCTCCTCCCCAGAGGTTAAGAGGGTAGGACTGAAATTTATATACTTCTAACCTTTCTGCTGACCAGTCCTCATGGTGAATCAATTATGGTTCCACCAAGAGTGGCCTCATTAAAACAAATCACCCTCATCACTCAGGAAATTCCAAGGTTTTAGGAAACTGTGCCAGGAACCAGAAAGACCAAATACCTTTGTCATTATACCACAGTATGGGACATTGGTCATTTAGGAGCCTTATATACAAAAGAATGATGCTAATAAATGTTAGGGTACCGTATCTGCAGCTACATGAAATAAACACATAGCTCCATTAAAGGATCATATTTTTGTTGTTGTCATAAGTCTGTATTTTTAAGTATGAATTATCTTAACAGATATTTCTTAAGTGGTATTTGAGAGAGTCACAGGGAGACTATCTATCTATCTATCTATCTATCTATTTACTTTAGCAAGAGGCAGATAAGAAAAAGCACATTTTAAGAACAAAATTCTTGGGGCACCTGTGTGGCTCAGTAGTTAAACATCTGCCTTCAGCTCAGGTCATGATCCCGGGGTTCTGGGATCGAGCCCCACATCAGGCTCTCTGCTCAGCAGGAAGCCTGCTTCTCCCTCTTCCACTACCCTGCTTGTGTTCTCTCTCTGTGTCTCTCTCTGTGAAATAAATAAATAAAATCTTTAAGGAAAAAAAATAACAAAATTCTTTCCACAACATCAGATGACATACCGAGGAGACAATGGAGGGGACAGGAATAGGTAAAGATGCCCTCTGGAGATTTTGGAGAGGTGAAATGCAAGTACTGCATGTTAAACATAGTATTAGACATTTTCTATATATTGTTGAATTCTATCCTGAAAATTACTCAGACACTTTTATCCATCACCACCATCCTGCTAGTGAAGACACTGAGACTTACAAGAAGCAACTGTCTTGTTCTTAATTAACCTGACTCTTCAACAAATGGTGCTTGGGTAACTGGATATTTGTATGCAATAGGTAAAATTTGACCCTTCCTCAAAACTCTCAAAGAATTAACTCAGCCAAAATATAGAGCTGAACGATTTAAAACACTTAGAAAAAAACATAGGAGTAAATCTTCATGAACTTGAGTTAGGCAAAGTCTTCATAACTATGATCCAAAAAGAAAAAAAGAAAAAATAGATAAATTGTATTTCATAGGAATTAAAAATATTTGTGCATCAAAGGACACTGTGAAAAAAGTGAAAAGACAACTCCCAGTTTCAGCAAAATATTTTCAAATCGAATATATGAGAAGTATATGCAGAATATAAAAAGAATTCCTACAACTCAATAATAAAAAGATAACCCTCTTTAAAAATAGATAAATGATCCCAAGATATTAAAATGCCCAATAAGCACACTCAAATGTTCAGTATTATTAGGTGTTAAGGAAATTCAAATCAAAACCTAAATGAGAAAACCCTTCTCACCCACTAGGATGACTATCAGCAAAAAAGACAAAACAAGTGTTGTGAAGATTTGGAAAAATTGTAGTTCTTGCCTGTTGCTGAAGGGAATGCAAATCAGTACGCTGCTTTGGAAACGGTTACATAGTTGCTCAAAACATTAAATATAGTCTTCCCTTATGACCCAGCAATTCTCTTATGCATACACCTAAGAGAAATAAAAATATGTACATAGAAACTAGTTCATAATTGTTCCTAACGGCATTATTGCTAATAGTCAAAATGCAGAAACAGTCCAAATTCACACAGACTGATAAATGGATCAAAAAATGTGTTATATCTACACAATGGAATATTATTTGACATTAAAAAGAAGAACTAAGGCTTGCTACATAAAGGATGAAACTTGATATATGCTAAATGAAATAAACCAGTCAATCACTAAAGACCGCTTATTTCATATAACTTGGTTTCTACAAAATATCAAGAAGAGGCAAATTTATAGAAACATAAAATAAATTAATAGTTTCTTAGTAACTAGGGGTAGAACACAAGTATAGAAATGACTACTAATGAGGACAGGGTTTCATTTGGGGGATGAGAATATTCTACAATTGTGGTGATGGCTTCACAACTCTATGAATTTATTAAAGCCATTGAATTTTACATTTAGTTTAAAAGCCATAGAATTTTACATTTAAATGGATGAATTGCATGTTTTATAAAAAATACTTAATGAAGTTTAATAAAGCCATTATAAAAATTATAGGATATGAAGCCAAGTTATCACTTCAACTAACCAGATAAAATATGTGTGTAGGGGGACCACCAAATACCTCTACTTATTGTTAAAGGTAGAAACGTTCCCCTTGGCAAAATTAATTTTGCATTTGACTTGTTTGAACCTATCAGAGAAAAAGGTTCATATGTTTTATGTCTGTTCACTGAGAAACACTGGCATTGATTTGATTGAAGATGGGACTTGGTATTGATTGTGATTGAAGGTTAAAAGCCATTGATTTGAGGTATGTGTGTATTTAGGCACACACACCCGTGTGTGTGTGTGTGTGTGAGAGAGAGAGAGAGAGAGAGCTCCATTGTTTATGTAAAAGTCTAAACTGAATGAAAGCTCAAACGTAATTCTTAAGAGCCTAATGCCAATCATTGCAGTCCTTGTACACACAGCCCTCTAGTTAGAGGGCAGGAGGAATGTTTTCCTATTATAAACGCATTGACATTTTTTTGAGATATTTAGTAAGTCTACATACCTCCAGATTTCTGTTTGTTTGTTTTTGATTATTCCAGATTTTTGAAACCCAATAATAAGTCACAGCCCATATTTTGCATGTTACCTGGAACTATATTGTTTAGCTAAGTAACAGCAACAGCAGTTTTCACTCTGACTTCACCATCACTTTGATGACCATGCTCATTTTAATGAATATATGTCTAGACCTTCAGCTTTTAACACACAAGTACTTTTTCTTTCCCTTGCTATGTTACTTAGGCATAGTGTTTATTCATCAGTTTTGCTGGTTGGAAACCAGGGACCTCAGACACACAATGCATGATCAGAATGTTTGTAACTGTTTCTCGCTTTCTGTTTGGAAATCATTGGAACAGTGGGAAGCGGGACTGTTCGTGAATTACGTGTTCGAAGATGTACATTGACATCCACAGCGTTGTTGCCGACAGCCGTCCTGTCACTACCTTTCATTGGCATTGACTTCATGTTAGCAAAGAAGGGTCCGGCTGAGTGATTAGAGAGTCCCCATTCTGTACCTTCTTCATGCAGTCCTTAGGGTGAAGGGATCTAAGGTTACTTCCTGTGACTAGCTGCTCTGCATTGTTTCAGGTAAAGACAGGATCCCTAGAGCTTGGCTAGCATACTGAATGTTGGAACTCTGCCTGCTTCTAGGGTACTATCCTAAATGAACCTTTTCCCCTACTTTTAATCTGTCTTGCACAAGTCTCATTCCGAGTTGTTTGTCCAATTTCTTCTTGAGCAGGGAAGGTGATAGAAACTAAAGAAGGGAGGGGAAGATGTTGATTTATTTTAGGCACTTAGCTCAATTTGCTTTTACTTGTTTGGGAAATTGCTTTTTCAATGCAGAAAAATGTGTTGCAGTGAAGTAATTCCATGGGTTTGATGACACTGCAGTGTGTTTCTTCCCTGTATCTGTTATAAGTGTAAATGAAATGCACAGACAGCAGGATTACCATTATTTACTTCCTTTTATTGCCTCTCTCTTTCTTACCTTCTAGATTACATGTGTGTTAACCGGAGTTACTGTTCACACTTATTTAACAGTATTGACTGAAATAACCCTGAATCTCCTCCATTGAGGACTGATTTAGCTACAAATCACTGTTCCAGCTCTAAAATCATTAATCAGCCTTAGGCAAGATCCATTATGTGGGATTTCAGTGTAGAAGAAATAGTAACAGCTCCCTGGAAGAAACGTTACCTTCGCATTGGCTGTGACTCCCTGCCGAAGCAGCAAATTACCCTCAAGTAATAATTATAATACATTAGTAGAGGTTTAATTTCCAATAAGTGCTGTCTGTTTAAGAAATGGCAATCTCACCATGGCTCAGAGAACAATAGATCATGTTATCAGCAAGAATAAACCTACATGGAATTAAATGAAAGATAATAAAAAAATCATTACAGTTTGAAAACTGTAGGAAAAGAGAAGCTGATGTGAGTTTCTCAGTTGTATTTTTATGGAAAAACTTCATATTTATAGATCATCTCACTGGATGATACTAGGCATGGCTGTGAATTTTTCTTCTTTAGTTGATAGCAGAATTGTTAGTTTACTAGTTAGCATCTAGTATGACACATTAGCAATAGCTTTTTTCTGAGGAACAGAAGCTATTGAAAATACTAATAGAACTCTGGGAAAATTCACTCTTGAACTAACTATGCTCATTGACCCACTTTTTGGATCCAAATTAATATTTCAGTAAAATTATAGAAAAAGTGTAGGAAAATGTAGAAGAGTGTAGAAAAATTAGACTTTTGTAGGAGAAATTCTTATTGAGAGAATTTACTTTAAACAGGCATTAGAATATTCCTATCAATTTAGGCTTACAAATTGTTCAGAAATATAACTGGTTCCTATGAGGTTTTATAATCATCTGTGTTCCAGGAATGCTGCAAATCTCCATTTAAAACTTTGAATAGGGATACCTGGGTGGCTCCGTTGGTTAAGCGGCTGCCTTCAGCTCAGGTCATGATCCTGGGGTCCTGGGATCAAGTCCCACATTCGGTTCCTTGCACAGTGGGGACCTGCTTCTGCCTCTGCCTGCTGCTCCCCCTGCTTGTGCGCTCTCTCTCTCACTCTATCTCTGGCAAATAAATAAATAAATAAAATCTTAAAATAAAATAAAATTTTGAATAGAACCTCTATTGGGTACAGGGTACCAAACTAGGAATTTTTCTAGTGTATGTTGCATCCCACCTTTTAGTGTGAATTGTATAAGCATACATATATTAACGAGACGCTTAACTTTAAGTGCAATGAATTTTATTTACAATGTTAATAAGTTTTACCAAACTCTCCATTTCTTCCAAAATTATAAACTATCTAGGCAGTGCCTGTGAATACTGATGTATTAACAGGAATAGTGTGAAGTTTTGGTATTCGGAAGTGTTTCATGCTGAAGGCGTGAAGGCATTTTTATTTTTAAAAGCTGAACTCCGTTCTCATATTGAACAAGTTCTAGCACATGACATAAACCAGATTATGTATGTCCCAGTGCATGAAAATTGTTCTTCAGGTTCAGTGAACTATTGATTTAAGGAATTCAAGGTGATTCCATTACTGGGTAAAGATTTTCATATTTTCTTAACATAGAGTTTGTACTTTGATTTATGTGTTCATGAATGTATGTTTGGAGATTTTTTTTTCTTTTCTTTTACTGTTTGATGGATTTCATGTCATGCCATCAGATATAGAAACCAAGATAATAGAAAACTGTCCAAAGTAAGCTCTGTCCCCATTCTATAATAAATAATGCATTAAGATTCATCTGTACAAAACTGATAAAATGAGTGAAAAAAAACTCCTTCTAATTCTATCTACAAATCAGATTAGAAACCTAGCATAAGAATCATCATGTATCTCAAATCTGAAACAATTACAATGTTTCAAACTTAGATTTAGCAACATTTTTGGAAAACATACTGTATGCCTTTAGTTATAGGTATCTTTGGAAGGAAGAGTGTACAGAATTATGCAGATAATTTAAAAAGCTGAAGTCAGTCTTTAGCTTTAAAACACCCACGAATGGCCCCTTTGATAGTTAAATATACATAATCCCTCAACAATGACTCCCTAAATTCATTAAACTAAGGTGATATGACAGATCACAATTTTGCAGCCCTGTTTCACCCAGCATGAGATGATCCCCACTAATTATTTGAGAAAATATGAGTCAGGTATGCAACTTATCAAAATGCTTTTACACCATGAAATTTTTTCTTAGGAGATAATACACAATTAAAAATGAACTTTCCTACTTCATGCTCATTCTTTTTTTTTTTTTTTTATAATTTTATTTTTTATAAACATATATATATATATATTTTTTCCCCCAGGGGTACAGGTCTGTGAATCTCCACGTTTACAAACTTCACAGCACTCACCATAGCACATACCTACCCAATGTCCATAACCCCCCCCTCTGCCAACCCCCCTCTGCCCAGCAACCCTCAGTTTGTTTTGTGAGATTAAGAGTCACTTATGGTTTGTCTCCCTCCCAATCCCAACTTGTTTCATTTACTCTTCTCCTACCACATTAACCCCCCATGTTGCATCTCCTCTCCCTCATATCAGGGAGATCATATGATAGTTGTCTTTCTCTGATTGACTTATTTCGCTGAGCATGATACCCTCTAGTTCCATCCACGTTGTCGCAAATGGCAAGATTTCATTTCTTTTGATGGCTGCATAGTATTCCATTGTATATATATACCACATCTTCTTTATCCATTCGTCTGTTGATGGACATCTAGGTTCTTTCCATAGTTTGGCTATTGTAGACATTGCTGCTATAAACATTCGGGTGCACGTGCCCCTTCGGATCACTACGTTTGTATCTTTAGGGTAAATACCCAGCAGTGCAATTGCTGGGTCATAGGGTAGTTCTATTTTCAACATTTTGAGGAACCTCCATGCTGTTTTCCAGAGTGGTTGCACCAGCTTGCATTCCCACCAACAGTGTAGGAGGGTTCCCCTTTCTCCGCATCCTCGCCAGCATCTGTCATTTCCTGGCTTGTTAATTTTAGCCATTCAATCACATTAATAAAAGGTGTGAGGTGGTATCTCATTGTGGTTTTGATTTGTATTTCCCTGATGCCGAGTGATATGGAGCACTTTTTCATGTGTCTGTTGGCCATCTGGATGTCTTCTTTGCAGAAATGTCTGTTCATGTCTTCTGCCCATTTCTTGATTGGATTATTTGTTCTTTGGGTGTTGAGTTTGCTAAGTTCTTTATAGATTCTGGACACTAGCCCTTTATCTGATATGTCGTTTGCAAATATCTTCTCCCATTCTGTCAGTTGTCTTTGGTTTTGTGAACTATTTCCTTTGCTGTGCAAAAGCTTTTGATCTTGATAAAATCCTAATAGTTCATTTTTGCCCTTGCTTCCCTTGCCTTTGGCGATGTTCCTAGGAAGATGTTGCTGCGGCTGAGGTCAAAGAGGTTGCTGCCTGTGTTCTCCTCAAGAATGTTGATGGATTCCTTTCTCACATTGAGGTCCTTCATCCATTTTGAGTCTATTTTAGTGTGTGGTGTAAGGAAATGATCCAATTTCATTTTTCTGCATGTGGCTGTCCAATTTTCCCAACACCATTTATTGAAGAGGCTGTCTTTTTTCCATTGGACATTCTTTCCTGCTTTGTTGAAGATTAGTTGACCATAGAGTTGAGGGTCTATTTCTGGGCTCTCTATTCTGTTCCATTGATCTATGTGTCTGTTTTTGTGCCAGTACCATGCTGTCTTGATGATGACAGCTTTGTAATAGAGCTTGAAGTCCGGAATTGTGATGCCACCAACTCTGGCTTTCTTTTTCAATATTCCTTTGGCTATTCGCGGTCTTTTCTGGTTCCATATAAATTTTAGGATTATTTGTTCCATTTCTTTGAAAAAAATGGATGGTACTTTGATAGGAATTGCATTAAATGTGTAGATTGCTTTAGGTAGCATAGACATTTTCACAATATTTATTCTTCCAATCCAGGAGCATGGAACATTTTTCCATTTCTTTGTGTCTTCCTCAATTTCTTTCATGAGTACTTTATAGTTTTCTGTGATTAGATTCTTAGTCTCTTTGGTTAGGTTTATTCCTAGGTATCTTATAGTTTTGGGTGCAATTGTAAATGGGATGGACTCCTTAATTTCTCTTTCTTCTGTCTTGTTGTTGGTGTAGAGAAATGAGACTGATTTCTGTGCATTGATTTTATATCCTGACACATTACTGAATTCCTGTACAAGTTCTAGCAGTTTTGGAGTGGAGTCTTTTGGGTTTTCCACATATAGTATCATATCATCTGCAAAGAGTGATAGTTTGACTTCTTCTTTGCCGATTTGGATGCCTTTAATTTCTTTTTGTTGTCTGATTGCTGAGGCTAGGACTTCTAGTACTATGTTGAATAGCAGTGGTGATAACGTACATCCTTGCTGTGTTCCTGACCTTAGCGGAAAAGCTTTCAGTTTTTCTCCATTGAGAATGATATTTGCGATGGGTTTTTCATAGATGGCTTTGATAATATGGAGGTATGTGCCCTCTATCCCTACACTTTGAAGAGTTTTGATCAGGAAGGGATGCTGTACTTTGTCAAATGCTTTTTCAGCATCTATGGAGAGTATCATATGGTTCCTGTTTTTTCTTTTATTAATGTGTTGTATCACATTGATTGATTTGCGGATGTTGAACCAAACTTGCAGCCCTGGAATAAATCCCACTTGGTCGTGGTGAATAATCCTTTTAATGTACTGTTGAATCCTATTGGCTAGTATTTTGGTGAGAATTTTTGCATCTGTGTTCATCAAGGATATTGGTCTGTAGTTCTCTTTTTTGATGGGATCCTTGTCTGGTTTGGGGATCAAGGTGATGCTGGCCTCATAAAATGAGTTTGGAAGTTTTCCTTCCATTTCTATTTTTTGGAACAGTCTCAGGAGAGTAGGAATTAGTTCTTCTTTAAATGTTTGGTAGAATTCCCCCAGGAAGCCGTCTGGCCCTGGGCTTTTGTTTGTTTGGAGATTTTTGATGACTGTTTCAATCTCCTTACTGGTTATGGGTCTGTTCAGGCTTTCTATTTCTTCCTGGTTCAGTTGTGGTAGTTTATATGTCTCTAGGAATGCATCCATTTCTTCCAGATTGTCAAATTTGTTGGCATAGAGTTGATCATAATATGTTCTTATAATTGTCTGTATTTCTTTGGTGTTCGTTGTGATCTCTCCTCTTTCATTCATGATTTTATTTATTTGGGTCCTTTCTCTTTTCTTTTTGATAAGTCTGGCCAGGGGTTTATCAATCTTATTAATTCTTTCAAAGAACCAGCTCCTAGTTTCGTTGATTTGTTCTATTGTTTTTTTGGTTTCTATTTCATTGATTTCTGCTCTGATCTTTATGATTTCTCTTCTCCTGCTGGGTTTAGGGTTTCTTTCTTGTTCTTTCTCCAGCTCCTTTAGGTGTAGGGTTAGGTTGTGTACCTGAGACCTTTCTTGTTTCTTGAGAAAGGCTTGTACCACTATATATTTTCCTCTCAGGACTGCCTTTGTTGTGTCCCACAGATTTTGAACTGTTGTATTTTCATTATCATTTGTTTCCATGAATTTTTTCAATTCTTCTTTAATTTCCTGGTTGACCCATTCATTCTTTAGAAGGATGCTGTTTAGTCGCCATATATTTGGGTTCTTTCCAAATTTCCTCTTGCGATTGAGTTCTAGCTTCAGAGCATTGTGGTCTGAAAATATGCAGGGAATGATCCCAATTTTTTGATAACAGTTAAGACCTGATTTAGAACCAAGGATGTGATCTATTCTGGAGAATGTTCCATGTGCACTAGAGAAGAATGTGTATTCTGTTGCTTTGGGATGAAATGTTCTGAATATATCTGTGATGTCCATCTGGTCCAGTGTGTCATTTAAGGCCTTTATTTCCTTGTTGATCTTTTGCTTGGATGACCTGTCCATTTCAGTGAGGGGAGTGTTAAAGTCCCCTACTATTATTGTATGATTGTCGATGTGTTTCTCTGATTTTGTTATTAATTGGTTTATATAGTTGGCTGCTCCCACGTTAGGGGCATAGATATTTACAATTGTTAGATCTTCTTGTTGGACAGATCCTTTGAGTATGATATAGTGTCCATCTTCATCTCTTATTATAGTCTTTGGTTTAAAATCTAAGAGATCTGATATAAGGATTGCCACTCCTGCTTTCTTCTGATGTCCATTAGCATGGTAAATTCTTTTCCACCCCCTCACTTTAAATCTGAAAGTATCTTCGGGTTTAAAATGAGTTTCTTGTAGGCAACATATAGATGGGTTTTGGTTTTTTATCCATTCTGATACCCTGTGTCTTTTGATTGGGGCATTTAGCCCATTAACATTCAGGGTAACTATTGAGAGATATGAATTTAGTGCCATTGTATTGCCTGTAAGGTGACTGCTATTGTATATTGTTTCTGTTCCTTTCTGATCTACTACTTTTAGGCTCTCTCTTTGCTTAGAGGACCCCTTTCAATATTTCCTGTAGAGCTGGTTTGGTGTTTGCAAATTCTTTCAGTTTTTGTTTGTCCTGGAAGCTTTTAATCTCTCCTTCTATTTTCAGTGATAGCCTAGCTGGATATAGTATTCTTGGCTGCATGTTTTTCTCGTTTAGTACTCTGAATATATCATGCCAGCTCTTTCTGGCCTGCCAGGTCTCTGTGGATAAGTCTGCTGCCAATCTAATATTTTTACCATTGTATGTTACAGACTTCTTCTCCCGGGCTGCTTTCAGGATTTTCTCTTTGTCACTAAGACTTGTAAATTTGACTATTAGGTGACGGGGTGTGGACCTATTCTTATTGATTTTGAGTGGGGTTCTCTGAACCTCCTGGATTTTGATGCTTGTTCCCTTTGACATATTGGGGAAATTCTCTCCAATAATTCTCTCCAATATACCTTCTGCTCCCCTCTCTCTTTCTTCTTCTTCTGGAATCCCAATTATTCTAATGTTGTTTCGTCTTATGGTGTCACTTATCTCTCTAATTCTGCCCTCGTGGTCCAGTAGTTGTTTGTCCCTCTTTTGTTCAGCTTCCTTATTTTCTGTCATTTGGTCTTCTATATCGCTAATTCTTTCTTCTGCCTCATTTATCCTAGCAGTGAGAGCCTCCATTTTTGATTGCACCTCATTAATAGCTTTTTTGATTTCAACTTGATTAGATTTTAGTTCTTTTATTTCTCCAGAAAGGTCTTTTATATCTCCCGAGAGGGTTTCTCTAATATCTTCCATGCCTTTTTCGAGCCCAGCTAGAACCTTGAGAATAGTCATTCTGAACTCTAAATCTGACATATTACCAATGTCTGTATTGATTAGGTCCCTAGCCTTTGGTACTGCCTCTTGTTCTTTTTTTTGTGGTGAATTTTTCCGCCTTGTCATTTTGTCCAGATAAGAGTATATGAAGGAGTAAGTAAAATACTAAAAGGGTGGCAACAACCCCAGGAAAATATGCTTTAGCCAAATCAGAAGAGATCCCAAATCGTGAGGGGGGGGGGGGGAAGGGGAAAAAAAGAGGTTAAGAAAGAAAAAAAAAAAAGAAAAAAGAAAAAAGAAACAAAAAAAGAAAACCAATAATGAAAAAAATATAAAAAGGAAAAATATATATATATTAGATAAACTAGTTAAAAAACGTTAAAAAAGAAAAGGGTAAAAGTTTAAAAAAATTTAGCAGAAGAAGAGAAAAAAAATTGAAAAAGAAAAAAAAATTAAATTAACTGCAAGGCTAAAGAATCATGGGGAGAAAGCCATGAGTTCCGTGCTTTGCTTTCTCCTCCTCTGGAATTCCGCTGCTCTCCTTGGTATTGAAACCGCACTCCTCGTAAGTGAACTTGGTCCTGGCTGGGTTTCTTGTTGATCTTCTGGGGGAGGGGCCTGTTGTAGTGATTCTCAAGTGTCTTTGCCCCAGGCGGAGTCGCACCGCCCTTCCCAGGGGCCGGGCTGAGTAATCCGCTCGGGTTCGCTTTCGGGAGCTTTTGCCCCTGAGCGCTTTCCGTAGAGTCCGGAGGACGGGAAGGAAGATGGCGGCCTCCCAGTCTCCGGCCGGGAGGAGCCGAGAGCTCGGGGTCCCACTCCTCAGTGTGCCCTCAGAGAACAGCGCCCAATTACTCCCGTCTGCCTGGCCTCCGGCCGCGCTCCGAGCTCACCGAGCCTGCGACCGGTTCAAGGTAACCCGAGCTGTGAGCTCACTCCTCGGCTCCGTCTCTGTAGCCGGCTTCCCTGTTCTAATACCTGCGAGCTCTGTGACACTCAGACACCCCGATCCTTCTGTGACCCTGCGGGACCTGAGGCCACACTGGCCCCGCGTGGGCTTCACCCCAGTTAAGCCTCTGGAGTGATGTCCCTCAGCGGAACAGACTTTTAAAAGTCCCGATTTTGTGCTCCGTTGCTCCGCCGCTTGCCGGGAGCCGGCCCCTCCCCCCGGGGTCTATCTTCCCGTCCCTTTGGATTCACTTCTCCGCCAGTCCTACCTTTCAGAAAGTGGTTGATTTTCTGTTTCTAGAATTGCTGTTCTTCTTCTCTTCGATCTCCCGTTGGATTTGTAGGTGTTTGCAATCTTTAGATAAGCTATCTAGCTGATCTCCCGCAACCTGAAGTAGTCTCAGCTGCTACTTCTCCGCCATCTTGACTCCTGCCCCCTTCATGCTCATTCTTAAACTATGCCATTCAGTAATAAGAAGGAAATATCTAGACATTTATATATACAGAGAGTATGTATATATATATATATATATATATATATATATATAGTTTTTACATAAGTAGATTCCTAAAGGTTTAATCACTTTGCTTAACAGTTACCGCTGTTGTAACACAGAGTAGTACAAAAATGTATAAAATGTATAATTTAATAACACTCCTGCATTACAGTGTAATGTTAGAGGTTGTCTATTTAGAAATAATTCAAGTGGTTTAATCATGCAGTAATTAATTACAATTAGTGGATTTCTCAGACACCTTGTACTTGACTGCACAGCCCATAAGCATATATTTGCATGTGAGTAATAATTTCAACCTCAAAACTTTTAAATTTACATTTTAAAAATGTAATGGATATAAAGGAGTCATACTTCCCATAGAGGATTTTTAAAATACTATGGATCAGAGAAGGTATACATTTGGTGTATAATCAATATATCATGATGTGATCTTAATCTGAAATTTAAGAGTACAGAGGGTGAGGGTCAGAGAAGGGTGCATTCCAGAAAGAATGAAAGAGATGAGACTTGATTAAGAATGCAGATGAAGGGTGCCTTGGTGGCTCAGTCCTTGAAGCGCCTGCCCATGGCTCAGGTCATGATCCCAGTGTTCTGGGATGGAGTCTTTCATCAGGCTCCCTGCTCAGTGGGGAGCCTGTTTCTCCCTCATTTCCTCCCCACTGCTTGTGCTCGCTTTCTCTCACTTTCTCAAATAAATAAATAAAATCTTAAAAAAAAAAAAAAGAATGCAGATGGAGAGTGAGAGATATGTCCTATCTAACTCCAAAAGGCTCTCAGTGGCTGTTCAAAGTGTGTTTTGGAGGAATATCTGAGTCAGCCAGTGTCCTATCCCACATGTCCTAAAAACTGTCTGTCAAGGAGTCCACAGCTGTCACATGGTCATAGTTATGGTTGTTGAAAGAATGGTTAAGCATAGAGTGAAACAACTGGATTTCATCCTAGATCCTGCCATTTTCCATCTTTGTATCTGCAGGCAAGCCATCACAGTGCTAGTTGTGTTGTTGTTGTTTTGTTTCCTTTTTTACATAGAATAATGATACTTAAACTCACAACTGTTATTTTTCTAAATCAAAAGAGAGGACAGTGAATTATAATATGAGTAATATTAAAAAATGATGAATAATGGGGCTGCCTGGGTGGCTTAGTGGGTTAAGCCTCTGCCTTTGGCTCAGGTTGTGGTCTCAGGGTCCTGGGGTCGAGTCCCGCATCGGGCTCTCTGCTAGGCGGGGAGCCTGCTTCCTCCTCTCTCTCTCTCTCTCTGCTTGCCTCTCTGCCTACTTGTGATCTCTCTCTGTCAAATAAATAAAATCTTTAAAAAAAAAAGATGAATAATGATTACAATAATAACAGCAAGAATGTTTCTTTAGCACTCATTGAGTTGGCCTGCTAAGCACTGTTCATGTATTTCACTCATTATATTACCAAAACTATGTGAGATAATACATGTTACTGTCTTCCCGTTTAAGAGAAGGAAATAGAGAAAGATTAAATTAAGTGCCCAGATCACGTGGTTAGTAAGGGAGGCACATTCAGGTCTGTCCAAGTCCAGAGTCTACACTCTAAACAGTCTCCACTCCCTATTGGTTGGGTATTGTTACCTGCTTCTAGGATAGACCTTATAGAACTATGCTATTCCGGGTTTACTGTCTACTCCTGCAGGGGCTTGCCTTCCAATTCACTATTCAGTAAACCTCAGCTGGAGTAAATGAGATGGTAAATGCTCACGACCCAGGCAGACATGGGGTCTGGTGTTGTATTTAAACACTATGTGGCAAATTCACACATACACACACACACAAATCATTCTTGTTTTACATGTAAACAGTTTATTTTAAAGAAATAGTTCTTATTTTAATTTTTATATGTTAAGTGGATGGGTCTTCCTTATTTTACCTATATTAACATCTTTCTGTAATGTCTTCCAGAGAGTAGCATCTAGAAAATGTATTACCATCTGGAATAATTAGGTACCAGAGGGACAAATGATGATACTTATATGCCTCCCTGATTTTATGTCATTATAATTATCAATTAGACTAAAATTTGAATTAAATGATATATTCTATGGATGATTTTTTATTTCAAATAATTTGCCCAAGAGATCTGCCCTATGCCCAAAATAATACCATCAGTACGATCAGAAAAAGCCAATATTAGGAGCCAATATATTAGGAGAATTTAGTATGGTAGATAATCTCCATACAGACTGATACCTCAGTCACACATTTTTTTACTAGAGAATATTGGAAAAGACAAATCCAAGGTTTAATTTTTTTTTACTGTTAAAACAATACGTGGTGAGAAAATATAACATTAAATTCTTAAAATGCAATTTCTTGTAGAAGAAGAAAAGAAGCAGATGTTTTTATTGTACGCAGAAGTCCTAATTCTTTTTTCATAAATGCAAGATTTCACTCTGGTATGAATGCATGTGCATAATAATTCCAATTCACCAATTTTCCAATTTTATTTACCAATAAATCTATTCTGGTTTCCTAAGATTATACCTAGCAGGTTTTGGTTAAAAGAATGATGACATCATTGCATTCATTTAGGAGTGCTATATCTAAATATATTTATCTATCTATCTATATGCTTTTAGTATTCCTGGAGGCATATATTTTAAGACACTGTAGTTAGGGATTTTCATTGTAACACATAGCTAGCTATTACTGTGAATATGCCTTGTCTGATGGCCCTATGGATAACCTCAAATATACTTCCATAAACTTGGAAGTTTAACAGAGATGTATTGATTCCTTGATTTAATGGAAAATGTCTGTGTAATATAAAATAATGGATTCATTTAATGTAGTTACATTTAAGAATACAGATCTCTAAAACCCATGACTTACATGTACTTAAAGTGATTAATAATCAGAAAAGAGGTAGAGAGAACCTTCCCATGGTAGGACTAAAAGAATTAGCTCTTAACATTTGGAATTCCTAACTACTGAAACTATGCATTTTTATTGTCCTTTCCTTCTTCATTTGAAAGTATCTAATTCTAAACAAGTTCAAATGTTAGAAAAAATATGTTTGGTTTTTACTTCTGGATTACCTCTTTTTATAACTAAGCAATAGTAGCAAAGGTTTTTAAGGTGACTACAAAGTACATTTTCTGGTTTAATTTTAGAGCTTTCTTTCAACATACCTAAAATGGGATATTTTGAGTGACTTCAGAGGATAGAAGTAATGTTCTCATCATACCTCAATTTCATTCTTTATGGGTCATTGCTTCATGTGATCTATAACATTGGGGAGTGCAGATGCTTAATATGTTTTAATCTTTAAAAAATCAAACAAAATGCTTTTAATCTTAAACAATTTTGTCCTTTTATTAGTTATATAACATCATCAAGGTTATTATTTCTGTAGATTTGACAGCACTAACAGATTTGTTAAACTATTTGGCAACATTCCATTGTTAAAACAATTCCCAAGAAAATGTCTGTGCATAGAAGTTGCTTGTATGCTTGTTAAAGAGTTGAGCATCTATTGGTTTTTGTGTTGGTTTTTTGGTACAATAAATGTTGTTTTGTTGAGGATTTTCTAAACCAACTGTATCCATTAAGATTGGTTCAGGATTAAAGACTAGATACCCAGTGAGTGTGGCTAACTGAAGTTAACAGTTGTGCAGAGGTGTTCACAGGGGTGAAGGGAGAATCTTATGGGCCACCTTTGGGAGGGATTGGTTCAGATATGACATCAGCAGGTGCTGTTGGGACCTCTTTGTGTTACTCTCGCTCTTCTTGGAGGCTCTGTGGCTCTGTCAAAGCTTCCACAGTCTCTGATTAGCCTAGGCTGAGACAAGGTTCTGAACATTTGGCTCAGGAATCTGTGGTTAGGGGACATAGGAGCATCAAGAAAGCCAATCTATAAATCAATATACATCTGTCACCCAATCTAATTTAAGTTTGCATCAGCCATCAACACTCAACTCAGATGCCATTTAGTTACTTTATTTGGTCAGTGTTTCTATTTTTAATCAGGGTACTGAGATACCTCAACATTATTAAGATGGAAGAAAGCTGATTATCTAATCTCTAATCTATATCAAGATATCAGATAGATTGTGTAGATGCACGTATTATAGATGAGTCTAGTCTCTCAATGACAGAATGATTATTGTTATTTATAGTTAAAAAGAAGTAAAATACACACCTAAATAGAAGTACAATTTTTTGAAAGTTTTTCTGACTCCCCAGAAAATACTGAATCCAACAGGGTGCCTATGTGATATGCACTTAGCTATTATGGAACTTACAACACTGTGGATGTTTATGCGGGTTGCTTACCATCTAGACTCTAGAACAAGGTCTAAATTTGAGGACAGTTTGTATTATTTCTTTATATTTTTAGTACTTGGCAGGGTGCTTGACAATATGTTAGAATTCCATCACTTGTTAAAACGTTGGTGTTCAAAGTGTTTTTTTTTTTTTTAAGATTTTATTTATTTGACAGAGAGAGAGAGAGAGTAGGTACAAGTAGGTAGAGAGGCAGGCAGATAGAAAGGGGGAATCAGGCTCCCCGCTGAGCAGACAGCCTGATGCGGGGCTTGATCCCAGGACCCTGAGACCACGACCCGAGCCGAAGGCAGAGGATCAACCCACTGAGCCACCCAGATGCCCCTCAAAATGTTTTTTATCTGGTTGGAATCAACATTGAGTAGGATTATTTTTTTACTTACTAAGCATATTCTGACTGTCAAGTCTATGAACAGCCCTGTGAGGGTGGTGGGGATACAGTGATAAGCCAATGGGGGTGGCCCAGACCTTTAAGTCTGGGAGTGGGGGGATATAGGCCATCACGTAGACCTACAGATAAATGGAAAGTTAGTTATACATTCTTTGACAAAACGTTGTATCATAATGTGAGCATTCATGAAAGGATCTTCATAGGTCTTATCTGATAATTCTTGACAATGGTAAACATATTGCTTATAGTACTTTAATTTTCTGATGGGTTTTGCCTCTATAAGATTAACTCACTGTTCCACATTAACTTATTTATCCCATATTATAAAAATTGCACACCTTATATTTCAACAACAAAACCAACAGTACTGGGGGCACATTTATGAGTCTGTGAATTTGGGGGAAATAATTACCAATTTAGAAGTTGGTATAAAATATAAATTATAAAAATAGTGCTATATCTAAATATATTTTATTCAATGGTTACATTATCTTATACTGCTTTGATGCTTTCTATGTCTTTTAATGAATCTGAAGATCCTGCTTTCGTAATAAAGCAGTAAAATGTAAAATTTAGTAAAATTATAATAATATAGTCTCAATGTCCCCACAGCATATCAACTTGCTTGCTTGAATTTTATCATTATTTGATTACAAGGAAATGAGCTTTTAATAGTCTACAGGTATTTATGGCTCCATGTTCATGGAACCACACAAAAACATTCTATTTTGCTAGTGCCTCTTCAAGGAGAAAACTCGTTAAAACAGTTTTCTGCTACATAGATGTGGTCTTACAGACCTGACATTATCGAATAAGGAGATTCTGATCTAAAGGATCTTACATTTTTCTTTACTTTATATGAACTTGCTTACTCAAGTTCATTTTTTCGAAGTATCCGTAAAATAATTTATCTTTTCAATATCAGTTTCAGAGTGTGAATAAGGGATAACTCTTTTTCCTTAATAACATTAATCTTTAAAGGACCCTTATAGTAGGTGGTCAAGTTCATTGACGAAGAGATGAGGAAAGAACTCTGGATACTGAGTTCATATTCACTTACATAAATAATCTCTAAAGGTACCATCAATAAGTATACTTAATTATCTATGGTTTGGGGCATTCAGTGAACTTTGGTAAATTAGATATCCAGGTAAGCTACACATCTCATTTTTCCTTATAGTTAGAAGTAAGCTCCCTAGCAAAAACTCTGCAAGATCTATTATTAGTAAAATCCATTGTATCAAAAGTTCATTAATATAGAAATTTGTGTTAAAATTGTTCCTGGATATGAAATTTACCATTACTCAGTGAAGAAATAGAAAATATTCAAAGTTAATATTAATCAAGCAAGTAATCGTTCAGGAAGTGTATTTACCAAGGGCAGCCTTTTTAAGACTATAGTCTTTTAGAAAAACAAATAAGGTAAAAATGAAGTGCAAGTACTTTATATTCATTAAGTATTCCAGGAAGAACCTTTGTTTTGTCAAAAGTTGTTATTGTACTTAAAATTAAGATAGGTGTGTGGAAACAATGTAATTGTTTTTGTTTAAAAAGAAATGATCAAGTTTGTTTTTTAGTGAAAACATATGAAATATCCTTAAGAAGGAATTATCCAGTTGATGGTATAAAACCAAATTACATGTGGGGCGCCTGGGTGGCTCAGTAGGTTAAAGCCTCTGTTTTCGGCTCAGGTCATGATCCCTGGGTCCTGAGATCAAGCCCCGGATTGGGCCCCTGCTCAGCGGGAAGCCTGCTTCTCTCTCTCCCACTCCCCCTGCTTCTAGTCCACCTCTTGCCATCTCTCTCTCTGTCAAATAACATAAATAAAATCTTAAAAAAAAAAGTATGGAATATAATGCAACATTTTGGAATTTTGAGAACTAGGGAGATATATTCAGACTTTATTCATATGACTAAAACTGTGTTTTAGTAAGCAGCCATGGAATATGGCAAAATTCAGACCCCACAGACTTAAACTGGACATCGATCCAGTCACTTTCAATCAAATACGTCAGTCCTGCAATATGTGCTTGAGAAGACTGAGCTATCTTTATTGCCTAAAGACAGTCTCTGGTTATGATAACATGTACACTATCATAGATGGTGAAACATGATTAAAAATTGACAGTAACCAATTGTCTAGCTTTGTTTGTTGCCAAAAGAAGGGGAGGCTCTTCCGTATACATATATATAAATAGTTTCAGTGAAGGTGTAGGATACAGGAAGCTTCCTCAATGAAACCTATAGGGTGGGTAGAGACAGTGACTATGGCAAAATAGACACAGAGCAGAAGATAGGATTTTTTTTCCAAAAAAAAAAAAAAAAGAAGTGTATTCCAAAAAGAAAAATTAAAGAGGAAAGTGAAGGCATTGTGTAGCAGTCACAGAGACTTATTACTGACCAAACACTTTTCCTCTGCTTCCTTGACTCACAGTTAGCTAGCCTTTCTTTGCAGTCTGAGAATGTTGCCTCCCAGCTGAATTTTAGCTGGTGAAATGTAAGAACGGTAAGCACTATTTCTGACTATTCGGTGCTTCTCAACCTGGAGAGATTTTGCTCCCTAGGGGACATGTGGCAATCTTCAGAGGCATTTTTTTAATTGCATCTAATCTGTAGAGGCTAGGGATTCTGACAAATATCCTACAATACAAAGGACAGTCCTCATGACAGAAATAATCTGATCCTAAATGCCAATAGTGCTGAGGCTGAAGAACTCTGCTCTATTCAATTTGTCCTCTTGCTTCCAGTATATTTCATGTCTAGAACAGGCTTGAAAACCAGATATTAAGAAATTTGTGAGAAAAAAGTGAATTTCTGTTATTGCACTTAAAAAAAAATATTTTAGGGGCACCTGGGTGGCTCAGTGGGTTAAAGCCTCTGCCTTCGGCTCAGGTCATGATCCCAGAGTCCTGGGATCGAGCCCCGCATCGGGCTCTCTGCTCAGCAGGGAACCTGCTTCCCCCTCTCTCTCTGCCTGCCTCTCTGCCTACTTGTGATCTCTGTCTGTCAAATAAATAAATAAATAAATAATTTAAAAAATTTAAAAAATGTTTTAATTATAGTAATAATCTTAACTAAAAGAGAAATAGATTAACTTACTAATGTGCACAGGAGTATCATAGGACCTTCCTCTAGTGGAAGGTGGCTGGAGGAAGAATTTTAAGAGAAAAAATGTTATAGAGCTACTGCAACACGAAGTAAAGATTCCACTTGATTTAAAACATTAACCATTTTAAACCTTGAATATTTAGAGTATTATAATGAGAAATGGAAAGAAATAAACGCCTTCATTACTAAGGTAAGTGGAAATTAAGATAAAAAGTCTACAGGTTATTTTTAAAATATATCAAAACTTGAAAAGATATGTAGTGTAGTTGGAATTCATATCAAGGGAAGATTTATGATCTATGTTGTAGTAATATTTATCCTAGGAAATGCCTGTAAAACACCACAATTTCTGAAAATATGATAGCTTAATAACCCTGTGTGGAATATATCAATATGATGAAATATTTTCAGCCATTACATATCATTGGTATTTAAAAAGCCAGGGGTGCCTGGGTGGCTCAGTGGGTTAAAGCCTCTACCTTTGGCTCAGGTCATGATCTCAGGGTCCTGGGATCGAGCCCTGCATCGGGCTCTCTGCTCATCAGGGAGTCTGCTTCTCCCTCTCACTCTCTACCTGCCTCTGTCTGTCAAATAAATAAGTAAAATCTTAAAAAAAATAAAAATGCCATATTATATTACATAGAAATATATATATGTGAAATAAAAAGGATTTTTAATCCAAAAGGAGAGCAGTGGTTGTGTTTAAGTGAAAGAATAGTGAGGTGTGTGTTTTTTTTTTAAATTCTTCTGTATTCTCAATGTTATGAAAATTATTATTTCGGTAATCATAAAATCTTATTCTAGAAAGGAGCCTTGAAAAATCTACTGAGTCTATACCCTGCTCTAATTATGAGGCATCAGAAGAGCACTGCAGGATTTTGCTTGTAGTGCCCCACACCACTGTTTACTTACTTACTTATTTTTGGAACTTTGTCCTGTGTTTTACCCTTGCTTAACTCCTGTCACAAACATTATGGCTGATGGTCACGTTAAAAGACCAAGAAAAATGGCTTAATCAATAGTGAAAATCAATGCATGGAAAAATTGGAGAGGTGATATAACCAAATATGTAATGTACAATCTCCTACACTTCATAATCCTGACCTCTTTCTGCACCATTATAAAATTACTGTATGTTAGAAATAGACTTAGCTGTTCCTAACACAAGACCCAAATCACAATGATTTACATAATAGAGTATGTATTTTGCTCATATAAGAAGAAATCTTATTTCATGAACAACATGAAATTATGTTCATCATGTTGTCACAAATGGCAGAATGCCATTTTTAAAAGCTAAATAGTCCATTGCACATCACTATTTTTTCTTTATTCATTCATCAGTTTATGGATACTTGGATTGTTTCCATATCTTGGTTATTGTGAGTAATGCTGCAATGAACATGGGAGTGTATGTATATCTACAAGATCATGTCTCTCTAGATCGATCTATGTATCATCTGTCTGTCTGTCTATCTATCTGCCTGCCCATCCATCCATCCATCCATCCATCCATCTATCTTCAAATTCCTTTGGATATATACCTACAAGTAGAATTGTTGGATCACGTGGTAGTTCTATTTTAATATTATTTTAGGAACCTCCACTCTGTTTTTCATAGCTGTTGCACCCTTTCACATTCCATCAACAGAGCACAAAGGTTTCAATTTCTCCATATCCTCGTGAACACTTACTATGCTAAATGGAATAAGCCAGTCACAGAATGATAAATACGGCATGATTCCACTTACATGAGATATCTAAAATAGTCAAACTCATAGAAGCAGAGAATACAGAAGTGTTTGCCAGGGGGTTAGGGGAAATAGAGAGTTGCCATTCAGTGGGCATATATAGAATTTCTGTTATGTTACTTGAAGAAGTTCTAGAAATGTACTATACGACTTGGCATTTGCAGTTAACAATATGGTATTTTGCCCTTTAAAATTTGTTAAGAGGGTAAATCTCATCTTTGGTGTTCTTACCATGCAAGAAAAACCCAACAAATCAAGAAATTAAAAACAGGGAGACACAAGGAAACTTTGGGAGGTGTTCATATATTTATTATGATTGCGGTGATGGCATATGTGTTTGCATATGTCCAAACTCATCCATTTGTACATCTTAAATATGTGCAGGTTTTTTTTTTTGTGTGTGTGTGTGTGTGTATCAATTATATCTCAATAAAGCTGTTAAGAAAAAAAGGAGGAGGAGGACAATGAGGAAGAGGAGAAAGAATAATAATCTGGAAAGACATGGTGACCCAGTTTTGGTTCTGGGCTGCATGTTGAAATGAAGACTGGGGAAGTCCACCGAGTTTTTACCTTTATAATTAATTCTACAGTATCAACTCTCCCTTTGCATTCAATCTGCAGGTAATAAGAGAAAGAAAAAAGGCAAATGTTCATGTGGAATGAGCCTGTGCCTTTCAGAAAAGCTTTGCTTGGAATCAGCAAGATGTTTACATTTCACTGGTCAGACCTGAGTCACATGGCCATTTTTATTTGCACAAAAGACCAGAAAGTGTATTTTTTCATTGCATGTATTGTCACTCCTAAACTTCCTTAGGAAGGAAGAAGGGTCGAGTATTTACTGGGTGGGCCACTAGCTGTCTCTGCCCCAAATACATCTACGCTGGATCTCTAAGACCTCCCCTTTTCTCAGCAGGCTTCTCCCTGTCTAAGTTTGTCCTTAAGTAAGTGTCTCCAGTAAACCTTTTAAAACTATTACTGTTTCCTTCAGTTTTGAATGAGCAAGTTTGTCTAATACTAGTTCCTAAGTTGTAGCTTCCTCTTACAGGCTACATAAATAACTGTATTTTGACCAATCTACAGATCAGTTTAAGGAGGAAATAGATTAGTATGCTGTGTTTGAGAATGTATTCTTAATGAAAAATGGCTAAAAAGGAAAATGCAATTTTATTTTCAGCCAGAGGAAAAGAGCAAGTGTTACGATAACACATTTAAAGACCTATACCAGTAATGAACCCTGGGCCCTCAAGTTTAACTATAAATGCTGGCATGATTGAAAAATATTGAGGTACCTAGAAAATCTGAATACAGAATCAAACTTGGGTTGTGTCTGTGTGTGTGTGTGTAAGAGAGACGGGTGGGGGGAGGGAGGAAGAGGGATTGAAGAAGAGAGGAGGGGGAGTGATCTCACAGATCACAGATGACAGAGAGGGACAGAAAATATAAAAGTAAAGTTAAAAAGATTATACAAAAGTTCACTTTTTCTATATTAAAAAGTAAAAGCTGGTAATAAAATTAATTAGACTAAATAGCAGAATTGAAATGAGGGGCAAAGGGGGAGAATGTTACATATTTGTGAAAAAAAATGACAAAGTAGTGTTTCCATATTTGCTGAATTATTATGGATTTTTAAAACCCCTGTCTGATTTGAGCAATTAGAATATTTTTTTCTTAATATAGTCTAAATATTCTCTTTTCTTATAATACACAGGAAGAAATAATCATTTTGATATTAAGTGAATTTCTTCCTAATTTCCTGATACATTCATATGTAAAGGTACATTGAATGGGAAAAGAAGTAAAAGCAAATGAAGTAAATTCCTGACAGTGTTTATTGTCAATATTTACATCAAGCCTGGGATATACTATCTTTGGAATATACTTCAGATCTTCAGAGCAAATAGGTAAATAGTTTCTTAAATTTCTAGGGAGCTTTTAAACATCAAGTTAGAGGTGTTGATAAAACTCTGTTCATTCTGGACAACTCAGAACGTAACTGTTCATGGTCACTTAATTATAAAGTATCAGATCTTTAGAGCTGAAATCACAGTAATGCAGATCAGATCATTCTGAACCCACACAGCCTCAAGTTTCAGAAAGTGGATGGAAAGAACCCAGTGGGGCTACAAGACATCACTGTCAGGTGCTTATTCCTAACTGTCGGTGGTGAAAACTGTTGCCAAAACTCTCACATTAATCCCTAAGCTGCCCAAAGCAGCTGACTACTTAGAATAAAATTCCAGTACGTCTTCCTATCAATATATACTTCCAACTCTCTCTCTGTCTCTCACACACACAAACACACACACACACACACACACACACACACAAGAATACAGAATACAGAAATGGAAGAAGAAAATGGAGGGTGATCATGAATTGAGAATTCACAGAAGGAAATCAGAGTTAACACAGCTGAAACCCTACTAAAGGGAATTTGGTCCTAAGTAAAACACCCAGATCTTTGATTCTTTTCTTTAGAGAGAAACAAAGTCCTCCTTGAAGTGCTATAGAAAGCAGAGAACGTGCTTATTATTTAATTCTGAATTTTCTCCTGTACATTCTGTGTAGAAGGGCCATGAGTGCAAGCTTCCTGGTAGAGGAGTGAACAGAAGAGGGCATGACATGCCCGGTGCATGGGCGGGATGACTAGCTAAAGTCTAAGTTGAGGTCGGGAGTCAAGGAACAGCATATGCAAGGTCTTGTATGTCATACTAATCATTTTGTTGTTTGCCTCGAAGAGCTACAGAAAACCACTAATTTCTTGTAACTTTAATAAAATGTTATGTGTAATGTCCATGTAAATATATAATACATGCATTGATTTTTATTTGTCATTAAAGAGTTTCAGGTAGTTTGTATGGCCAAATTTGTGTTTGAATCTACCACATTTGGTGATGTTTGCAGAACATAGTGAAGGCAAGAAGGCATCAATTTAAAAAAGGACAAATTAGGTGACTTTTGCAGATAAAAAAATAGATTTAAAAAAATGGTTGATGCTACCCACGGACGGGAACAGTAAGAAAGTTATAGAAAGCAAATATTACACACACACACAACAAAAACAAAACAAAACCAAACCTGACTTGCGTATAGGCTAAACATGAGTGGTGACAGAAGGAGGCCTTCAGAATTAGTCCCAAGTATGTGACCTATATGGTCACATTTGTATTGGTTTCATTTTCTGAGTAAGAAATATAAAAGGGGAACAAAGATGTAAAGGAATATCAGATTTGGGAAGTCTGACAGGGGATCAGTCCTTGAGATGCTGATTTTGAGATTCCTATACGGCATCTGAGTAGAGATGGGTAACGTGTAATTGAAGGATAAGTCAGAAGACATCTGGGCAGGAGGTTTATTTATTAATTTTTTAAAGATTTGTTTATTTTAAGGAAAGAGAGAGTGGGGGGAGGGGCAGAGGGAGAGAATCTTCAAGCAGATTCCCCACTGAGCAGGGAGCTTGAACTCACAGCTGGGCAGGAGGTTTAAATGGAGTCAATTTCTGACGATAATGAGGTTGTCTAAGGAGACTGTCCCTGACAAAAGAGAACAGCCTAAAGATTAGCTGACAGAATTCTCAGCATTTAATCCCTGCTTGAAAGAAAAAGGACAAAGGTCAAGAAGGAACTCTCTGAGAGCTAGAGGAAACCAGAAATATTGGGCCAAGGAGAAATACTTTGCAAGAAAAGTAGATAGTTTAGATGGTCAAGGCCACCAGAAGGAACAGGAAGAAGAATGAGGAAAAAAAAAAAAAAAGTCTATTTAATGCAATTTAGCAAAATGAGATGATTAGTTGTTAGTGTATGGAAGCCTTTCTAAGAAGTGGAAGGGGTATGTCTGATAAAGCTATTTCAGTTCAGACATCCCCTAAGTGTTGTTTTTGTTTAGGGATATGGGCAGGAGGGAGAGAGATGTATCTGGAAAGGGGATATTTGTTTAAGGGATTTTTCACTAAGATGAGGAGGACTAAGCATTAGAAATACTGGCAGGAATCATCCTGTGAGAGGAAGTGGAACAGTCATGAGAAAAAAGATGATCATGCCATCGCCTAATGTTGCTGAGAAGATGGGAAGCCAAAACACAAAGGAATGAGGAAAATCTCCTTCCTGACACCATTACCTGTGTAAACAGATTTCAAATTAAAAATTAAATAAAGCACAAAAACAACAGTATTCATATGGTATATTCTGAAGATCTTCTGAGGGCCACAACCCTAAGACCTAGAGTATGTCTGAAATCCTGTGTGTTAACTTTTTTGTCATTGTTATTAAATTAAATCTGTTTAGAGCATATATAAACAATTCGTATGATTTAGTATAATATGTATAATAACCACACATATTTAAGACACAGAGTTTTTTAAAGGTAACTTTGGGATATTGAATGAATCATTCAAGTACTATGGAAATCAAGCCAGTCAGTGGTGCCTGGGTGGCTCAGTTGGTTAAGTGACAGTGAAATTCTAGACATTTAAATTCTGTAGAATTAAGTCAAAATATATCCATGGAATTTTTTCAGGGGCACCTGGGTGGCTCAGTTGTTAAGCATCTGCCTTTGGGGTCCTGGGAGTGAGCCCCACATTGGGCTTCCTGCTCAGCAATGAGTCTGTTTCTCCCTTTCCCTCTGCTGCTCTGCCGACTGGTGCACTCCTCTCTCTAATTCTCAAATAGATAAATAAAACTTTTTTTTTTTTTTTAAGAGATTGAGTCAACCAGTTATAAACAATTATTTCATCTACAATACAAAAGCAGCCCTTTTCTCATTTCTAAAATTTATGACCTATATTGAGCTAAGTTCTTTTTATTTTTCAAATAATGTAAAATGATTAAGAGCATTTTTCCTTATTTCCTTTAGGCAAAATTACATATAAACCCAGGTGGAATTTCTGTGGGTTCAGTGTGTAATCCAGACACCAATATCATCCAGGGTGCCCTTGATCCCTGCCTCTATTAACCTTAAGGTAACTCAACATCTCCCACAGGCATCAGGATACATGTCCACTCATATTAAAAGCAGGGAAACCACTGTTTATTTCTCTTTTGACAATGTGAAGAAGAGAAAAAGTACATGAAATACATTTCCTGAAAGGTGACAACTGTAAATCTCGTTAGACATTTCTTTCTGTTCAGTATTTCTGATCTGGCTTTCATTCTCTGATGGTTGTACCATCTTCTGGCCCTACTCTTTACACTCTTTTTTTCTCTGTTTGCTTTGCCTTCTCTTACATCTTTCTCCCACAGACTTTGGGGAATAAATTTTTCAGCCAGAAAAATTGCTTTCCCTACAAGAAGCTCAACTAAAATAAACTTATATAATTGATATGTTGAGACGAATATAGAAAGACAACCTCTTGGTGGGCTAATCATGGGGCCAGGAGCCATGGATTGGTAGATGATTGTGTTGGGAAGTGAACTATGATTTATTTCTCTCAGCGCTGTATTATTACCCATAGTTTCATGGAAAGGTTGGGAGTTTAAAACAAAACAAAACAAAACAAATAAACAAAGAAACAAAAAAACCCAAAAAGCTGTTCTGTGAGTAACACTGCAATATTTGTAGATATTTAACTACATTGAAGATAAATCCATTTAAATGAAATCTAAGCTGTTCTTACTAAATTCATAGCAGAGTGGCTAAAATACTCATTTGAACTACCTAGGTTTGAAACCTGCTTATATAACCTTAGATTGTTTAACCTGTCTATTGCTTGGATTTCTCACAAGTAGAACACAGACAAACAATTTTACACAGCTGTTAGTGGTTAAGGGAAAGAAATGTGTGAGGAACACACTGTTATTATTACTATTGTTGAGAATATAGTGTAACCATAAACATATGGCACTTATTAATAACAGAAATCAATGCTTATAAAACAAATGCTGAGATAATGCTGTGTATGTCAGAGATGAGATGAATTCAAAACTTGAAATATACTGTCGAAGTATGAACATCTATTAAATATTTCAATTGCATGTTAATGTGTGCTAATACTATGTTAATATATGCTGATCAACATATTAAAAAAAGTTTTACCCCTTACAGTTCTACCTTCTTCAGAAATGAAGGCACTGAAAACTCAGGTCACTTATGTGACTTGCAAAAGGGTTCACGAAGCTATGTAACAAAAATGACCTAGGTTAAGAAAAATGTAGCAAGTTTTAAAATATTGAAATATGACCAAAATGAATAATTCCTTGATTAGTTTGGGGTTTTATATGTAATTATGTTACTTGAACAAATATTAAATAGTGACAACTTTATACCAAAAAAATAAAAATAAAAAATAATGTGATAGATTTGACTTTTTATTCGGAAAATTTGGTATAATAAATAATTCTTAAAAGTCAAAAACTTCAAATAATAGGAACAAATAACAATTCTCTTTTGGTAACATTTCACGTGCCTAGCACGCTTCACTTTGTATGCTTTACATGTGTTATAGTTAATGCCCTTACCTCACTGTTGGAATTGAATTTAGTATTTCTCTCTCTTACTCTGCCCCACCCCCCCTCTTTTTTACTAAAATATTACCCATATCTATTTTTGTTTTCTTTCAGCAAGGTTCCTATAGAAAAAATACAAAATATTTGGGCATATCTGATGGTACGTTGTTTAATGTTGTAACATTAAATCTTCACTGAATTAAACACAATTATTGTTTTGACACACCATGGCTCTTTATGTATGATCCTAAAATCTATATGAATGAAATAAGAACTTGAAAAGAATTACACACTAAAGTTAAAAGAAAACACGGAGATTTTATTACACTGAAGTATGTAATGAACTGTCATTTTAACCAAATATTCTGAATCAGCAAATGTTATGAACAGGAAACGAAGCATTATTATAGTGAGCATTCATATGAGGCACTAAACTGATTCTCAGAATAAGTACTTTTACTTGTGAACAGTAGTTTGCTTTAGAGAATACAGATTATTTACTGTTCTTCATAGTAGATTTTGGCAACATAAAGGAGAAATTTCTGACCCCAATAAGCCAATATTCAGTGATGAAAAAAGGAAACTAAAAATAACAAAGTATGGGATTTTAGGACATAGGCAGGCTGTCATCATGACTGTCTTCAATCACATTGAGAACCATGATTATAAAATGCAAAAACTAAAACTCAGGTAGTTGTCATGGGCAATATGTGAGATTTTTATGCATGAGATAGAATGATTGAATGAAAAGTATGGGATATGTATGACTCTCTGAGAAATATTTCTTTTTCTTCTATTTTGTGTCACTTAACTGGTTCTCATAGTTCAGTTAAACATGCTATAATTTTTTGTTTAGGTCATATCTAATTTTTTTTATTACTATAAAACTGAAATGAGCATATTTCTACATACATTCTCTTTCCTGTATTTAGAATTTGTCTGGCTAAATTCATAGAATAAAAACCTGATCCCGGGTAGATAAATATTTTTTTTCATGATTGTTAATATAATTATAAATTCCATGTTATTATTAATAGGACAGGAGATTATAAATGGTCAACTTTAGAACAAAGACCAAATTGCTTTTTGCCATTGTTTTCCCTGACCTTGGAAAGAGATTAACAATCTGTGTGTTCTCCCAAGGGGGGGAAGAGTGACTCTCTAGTTATAATTATGCAAATATTGGCAGCATTCAGAGCTGTTTCTCCTTTTGTGCCCAGCAGTCCGATCGCAACATATGAACAAACACTTCCCTGTGCAAAGATATGGAAACCTGTGCCAGAACTGCATCTTTAGGGAACAGCTGACAACAGATTTCATGAACTTTTTAAAAGACGTACTGCTAATTAGCACTATTAAAATAACCTGTTTATACCTTGGCTTTATGCTATTGCTATAGAAATGAAACATTGGAGTAGGTCAGCTGATATTTAGTTTCTCATTTTCTGACAGTTTGACTTTTTAAAAAAAATTTTTTTTTAAGATATCTACTTATTTGAGAGTGAGAGAGAGAGCAGGGAGAGGGGCAGAAAGAGAGGGAGAAGGAGAGTCCCTTGAGCAGGGAGCCCCCAGCATGGGGCTCCATCCCAGGACCTTAGAGAGCATGACCTGCGCAGAAGGTAATGCCCAACCCACTGAGCCACCTAGGCATCCCAGTTTGACTTTTTTTTTTTTTTTAAACAAAATATTGGTCAAAATATGCCATTGTTTCTTTTATAGGACTTATGTTAAGGTGCTGAGATCTTTCTTCCCTTTTATTTCACGTTCCTTGATTATGCCTTCCACTCGACAAAAATGCATTCCCTAGGTTCCTGTGTATCTGCAGGGTTCTTGCACAGGAAGTTTTCAGGCAGCCACCCTTCTCCTCTCCCCCTTCGTCTCTCTGAATTTATCTCTCCCCCAATTAAATCTTGGCATCACATGCCTTAATCCCTTAAGGCTCTGGTCTTCCTTGACCCCAAATGACAATATCCTTTTAGGTGACGATGGTATCTCTTAAACATAAGTTTTAAATTTTAAATCTATTCTCTCTTTCCTCAAACCGAAGGAGTAATATTGACAATTGATTCCATGCCGTTTTTCAGCTTTTTTTCACAGTTCATATTCAAAATCCAACCAAAGAAACATGTGTGAAAAGAAAATTAAGTATTATAGTTTAACCTCTAACAATGAAAGAATGGGGGTGCCTGGGTGGCTCAGTTGGTTAAGTGGCTGCCTTCTGCTCAGGTCATGATCCCAGGGGTCTGGGATCAAATCCCACATCTGACTCCTTAGTCAGTGGGGAGCTTGATTCTCCCTCTGCCTGCTGCTAACCCTGCTTGTGCTCTTTCTTTGTGACAAATAAATAAAATCTTTTTAAAAAGTGTATTGAAAAGCAATAGAATAATTCTTGTTAAATATTATTTAAATGCCCATTTCTTGTATAAATTGAAACAATTTACTAATGCTAGTAATTAAGTCTTGGGAAAGATATCAGGGAGAGTCAGCATGTTGTGGAAATGAGTGCTCTGAGAGCCCAGGAATCTACATTTCTGGCCAAGGTTTTTACATTATATGGAAGAGTGACCTGATTCCATATTTTGGCTCTTTGATCTATAAATTGAGGAATGGGTGACATGATTTCTAAAATTATTTTAAGATCCTAAATCTACAGCTAGGGCATATTTGAAAGCAAAGTCATCTTGACAAGACTTTAAGGTTAAAAATTCACTCTTGCATAGTTTAATGCAATACAGTATTTCCTAAAAATATTATCTGCACTTGGAATGTGTACTTGGAAATTTTCTTAAGATTCTGCATTAGAAGAACATCAAATAGAATCATCTGTGATGAAACTTTAAGGAAAACAAAATAGATGATTTTAAAAGAGGGATGGGTACTAATAATGAGGTTCTAGCTTTCAGCCCAGATCATAAAAAGACAAACAGGAAAGAAGCTAATTTTGCTCAAGATAGTCACTTGGCTGCATCTAATTTGTTAAGAATTAGATTAAGTGGTGGACTTGTAGCTCTGAAATGATCATGTATTCACATTGATTGTACCATCTCATTAGCTTTCTATTTGTATAAACAAGGTTTCTTTGCTTCCTCTAATTGTACATTAGAAGTATCAGGCTCTACTGGGAAGCAGAAATACAAATTCTAATACAAGGTCTACAGAGATGTAATTGCCAAGAATTTAGAAAGCTGCCCAATTCAGATTCCTCAGTTCCTTAAAGTAATAAACACTTGAAGCTGGTTGTTTTTTGTTTATGCTTTTTTTCCTCCTGGAAAAGCTAAGTGCATTTAATCAATGCATTTTAAACAGTTATTATTACATCAAAAATTATATTTAATTTTAAAGGGGACTGCAAACCAGTGGTATTATTTAAAGCCTCATATTTTAAGAGCACCTGGGTGATTTCAGTGAGTTAAGCCTCTGCCTTTGGCTCAGGTCATGATCTCAGGGTCTTGGGATGGAGGCCTGCATCAGGCTCCCGGCTCAGCGGGGAGTCTGCTTCTCTCTCTCTCTCTCTCTCTCTCTGCCTCTCTGACTACTTGTGATCTCTCTCTGTCAAAAAAAAAAAAAATCTTTAATACTTCATATTTTAAAAATTCATTTTCTAAATGAAAACATTGTATTTAAATCTGTGAGTAAATGAGGTACAAAACATGTTTTTAAAAATAAGGCAATTAATAAAACATAAAATACAATTAATGTGAAAATGTTATGAAAGCATGAAGGAGAAATATTCCCTCTCCATACTTTTTTGAATTAGCAAACAAATTTGCTGCATTGTTGGTGTGTGTGTGTGTGTGTGTGTGTGTGCGTGTGTGTGTGGTTTGTAACATTATTTTCCCAAAGCAAATATTATCTGAGAACTTCTAGTGTCTTGGAAGGTGATGCTAGCCTATAATGGGTTAGTATCTGTTGTAGTTAATATATATGATTTCTAACATAGCAGGCTGATGTGAGAGAATTAAAAAGTAATAATTACTGCAAGTCATGTATCAATCTTTAAATAAACTAGGTTGCAGTTTTAATGTAGTGAGAAATATGAATTCTTGTCTGTTACACATCCTGCTGTATAATTTAACTGTCAATGCGTAGTAATAAATGATTGGACCTATGCCGAGCTTTACAGTTAGAATAACCCTGAAATAGAGCAACTTTTCTAAATACATTTTGTGTGTAT
Organism: Lontra canadensis; assembly: GCF_010015895.1. Classification (NCBI taxonomy): domain Eukaryota; kingdom Metazoa; phylum Chordata; class Mammalia; order Carnivora; family Mustelidae; genus Lontra; species Lontra canadensis. The sequence goes on along the minus strand of NW_022631016.1, from coordinate 17,723,231 downwards.
TTTTATTTTTAGAATGTGTGTATTTGCATACAAATGTGCACTTACTTTTTTATCCAGTTTTTTTCAAAAATCTATTTTTCAGTGCTTTTGAGAAATGTATTTAATATAATCAATTATTATTTTCTTGAAAGCATATAAGAAATGAACCCATTTAACTCTAGAGCTTTTTATTTTTTTCTCCTCATTTACAGTGGATTAGATCCTGGTCAGGAGTAAATTCCTATAAAGACCATTACTGGAACACATGATAATATTTCATGATAGAAGTTCAGTATTAACTGTAACTTAGGTAACAGTGTATTCAATTTTAACATGTTAAAATTTCTAATTTGCACAACTGCACAATTGAGGTAATATATGATAATATTTTTATTTTTAGGAAATCACTGAAGTATTTCAGACTAAGTGTGAATGATGGCTGCATCTTAAACTTAAACTCTAGAAAAGAATACACGTGGGCGCCTGGATGGCTCATAAGTCTGCCTTCAGCTCAGGTCATGATCGTAGGGTCCTGGGATCAAGCCCCATGCAGGGCTCCCTGCTCAGCAGGAAGCCTGCTTCTCCCTCTCTCTCTGCCCTTGCTTGTGTTCCCTCTCTCTGTCAAATAAATAAGTAAAATCTTAAAAAACAAAAGAATGCATGCATATACATACACACACACACACATTAGTATATATACGTGTGTATAAAGAGAAACAGTATGTGTGTATACATACATAAATACCTATTTATCATCTGTCTACTATCTATTTTATCTATCTGTTATTGAGAGAGAGAGGACAGAGACTAAGATAAAGAAAACTGCACAAAAGTTAGCCGTTGGTGAAAATGCAGTGATAAAGGGTATACAGGTGTTTTTTGTTCCATTCAAGCAATGCATTTATTCAGTTTTGAAATTATGAAAAAGTTATATATATATAAATAAATATATAAGTGTGTATGTATGTGCGTGTATATATATATATATGTATATATATATATATATATATATATATATAGTTTATTCTGGCTCAGTTTTTCAGATATTGTATGCATAGAGCTAGAAAATCCCACTGGAACTTTTTCCCAACTATACAATTTCTTTCCGTGAAACACATAGAATCCACACTCTCTCAGTCTTCTCCAATTGCTAAGTGTCTTTCATAACAACACTGTGAGTCAGGTATTCTATCCCCTAATCACATGTATAAACCATGCTTTGAGGTGTAGGTAATTTCCCCCAGTTAATAAATGACAGAAGTAGACTTGATAGGCAATCGTAGATTCCCAAGTCCTCTTTGTATGCTTTTCCCACATGTGTGTACAGTATCAAACTTCTACCTCAAACAGTACAATTAAAACATGGCTGAGGTTTGTTCCATTCAACATATGGGAAAAAATTCTGTTTCATAATGAACACAGAGGAAATTAAATAGATTTAGATCTTTGTTTAAATACTTCATTCTAGTTTTATTCCCACTGATGTTTTAATTCAAGGACCTAATGTGAAAATTGCCCCTTTGGGTAATAAAGCAGCTAGATAAATTCATGTTACCCTAATTGATGATTTTATTAATGGAGATATATTTGAATTGTTGAACTCTAAATGAAAAATATAAAATAATCACCTCTCACAAGCCTTTGCTTTGGAGAAAATAATAATATCAGGGAAGACCCTTTGCTCCAGTGAAATGTACCTAATTTATGGAGGAAAGCAGCTCTCACTTTTGCTACATAGCAAGATTTTTTTGGTTTTTCTCTGACTCTGACTCATTCAGCAGATCTTGACAGAGCTATGAAGGAGTTTTATTAAGGGGCTGGGCAATAAAGATTCAATAGAACTCTTGAGACATGGCGAATTTTTTTCTGATGTGGAAGGATGTCTTCTTTCTTAGAGACTGGGACCAGCTGGGATTACCCTATTTGCTGCCTTTGCATTACCTCCAAGACAAGCATAAACTGAAATGAAAGATTGATGAGGATTGCTTTATTTCTTCCAGAATAAGAACCCTTGTTTTATTATAAGTGATTTCTTATCATGCTTTCTTTTAGCCAGAATTCTATTGAATTTAAATAGATATCTATAATATATCAACTTTCTACACATGTACTATAGAAACAAACATGTAACTTTTTGCATTAAAATTACAGACTAAAATTACATATGCAGACTGATTATACAGATAAACTGTATTTGCTCCATCTCTGTGGTTCAGAACACCTGATTGAGGGACATAAACCCATAAACATTCTAATTGGCAGGGCCAATTAGAATATATACATACATATTCTATTATATGCAAATACATATATTTGTATATATACGTATAAAATTGAATACTTATTGAATATTGAATATATATTGAACATATTGAAAAAATATATATATTATACATATATATACACACACATATATATGTGTGTGTATGTGTGTGTGTATGTGTGTGTGTATATATATATATATATTTATCAGGGACTCCCAAACTCTTCATTAACCCACAAATAAGTAGAGAATCATGGAATTAAGTGCATGCTTCTTTAGGGGGTCTCTTACACTAATGGAGTTTCCAAAACTTCACTTATTGCTATATTTACATTGTTTACTTGTCTGTATCTAGTCTTCTTTTAAACCTAATTTGGGCCTCAGGAGTGTAAAGAAACTTGACTTATCAGTTCTTGAAATTCATTATGGAGACAAAGAATGTAATTTAATGTTTTTGAAGAGAAACAAAAAAGAAAATTATATTTAAGATGTGGGGGAAAAAAAGAAAAGAAAAGAAAAGAAAACAATCACAGAAAATAAATAAGCAAGGACTTTCTAATCCAGACTGGAGATTCTAGAAATTTCCCAAGTGTTTTAAATTCTTATTAGCAGTTTTAAAATTTTATCCAGTAGGCTTCAATAGTAAAGATTTCTACTCAAATGACCCTCAAATATGATCAAGATTTTAGAGGGTAGAGCCTAAGTCATTTTCTAGAGAAGTAAAACAGCATAGAATGAATAAATGTGTGATTTTATATTTAGGAACAACATTTGTACAAATGTCTGAGCATCAGCAGTACTCTCATCAAATATCCACAGGTGGGTAAAGCAATTTGGATTCTTCCATTTTTAAATGAGGAGGAAAACCCACTGAGGCTCAGAGATGCAATGATTCAGAGTTTTTCATTTATTTAGTTATTTGAAAATATGCCATACAAGCTAGTGGGGCAAATGCAAAAAGGAGTAAGAGATGGTGCCTTTCCTTAAATCGCAGACCAGGGACAAGAATTGAGGTTTTCCTCCCTAATCCAGTGTTCTTTCTTCCAGACTCCCAGATCCCTGTTTTCACTAACTGGAATCTACTATGCTTCTCAACTGAGATTTCATTTATTGAAATTTCATTTTTTGAAATTTATTTTTGAAATTTTGTCAACATTACAAGAATATAGGATGAACTAATTCATTACTTTTGAACCTAAAATGATTTCTCCATTGCTTCCATGCTTATAACATCTATTCTCATATTAATCCAAAGTGCAGGGTGGCATTTCTTTGCCTCCCTCTGAAGCTCTTATTCTTTTAAAGTTTGGTACTGAATGGAAAGAAATATATTGTCTCTCGTATTCTGGGTAATTGCATTTCTGACTGTGGCAGCTGAAGACAAGGTCAGCTCTTTTTAGCAGCCACCTCCAATTCTAAGCATATATTTGTCCCATTCTGAACTAAAACATTCCATGTGTGTATAAATGCAGGAGTACATGTAAGTTGTATGTCTTCATATTATTACACAATTTCATAAATTTTAGGTGAGCACATGATCCTGCCCAGTAATTATCCAGCATGTTTTGTGTTATTGCCTTTTCTCTTGACAACTGTGTCACAACTTATTTATTTTTGTGAAATCTCCAATTCTTTCTTCCCCATTCTCATTTTCAGCTGCTTATTACCTTCTCTATTATTTTATTGTAGAAATTAAATCCACTGTGATAGATGAACATATCTAGCCACTTACCACCACTATGTCCAATTCTTCTGTTTTCTCTCTAATTTCTCTAGCTGAACTTTCTGAGCTCTCATCTGAGACTGAATTCTCCATATGTTTAAAAAGCCAACACTTCCATACTCCAGGACATTGTTTTAACTTTTTTCTTCTTTCTCAATATTATTTTCCATTTGTCCTGAATGATTTCATCAATATGTTTAGATGCTATTATTCACTTATTTACAAAATAAAATGAACTAAAGGTTACATAAAATAAAACAATGTAACTTTTATGCCCCTATCAGAGGCCACTAGATTTCTTCCAGCTCTGCAGGAAAACACCCAAAACAGCTGCTTTTACAGATTACATTTAGTTTCTCTCCTCTCATGTTTTCTCTCTTTCTTTTTAACTTTTCTTAAAAATATATTTATTTATTATTTGAGAGAGAGAGAGCGTACATGTGCACATGCGCAAGCAGGGAGAAGGCCAGAGGGAGAGATAACATCTCAAATAGCCTCCCCGCTGAAGGCAGAGCCCAAGCCAGGGCTTGATCCCAGGACCCTGAGATCATGACCTGAGATGAAATCAAGAGTTAGATGCTTAACTGACTAAGCTACTTAGGAGCCCCTGATGTTTTTCTTTGACTACTTTCCATCTACTTTCTTCTCCCTAACTCACCGAAACCGTTCCTGTAATGGATATCATAGTTCTTCACCACCTGCTGTTATCGGTTCTCAGTATTCATCCCATCTCAGCCAGTAAAAGAGTAGACCACTTCTCATGCTGACGGCCAGTCTTCACTTAGCTTCTGGATCACCACAGCCTCTTGATTTCTTGCTCACTTTCTTATGTAATAGTGTCTTAGGACTTGGTCCTTGGTCCTCTTTCCTATATACACTTCCTTCCTTCTCTTTCCTATATACACTTCCTTCATTGGTGGTGTGATCCATTCTCCAGGCTTTAAATACCATCCAACCTAGATGATTATTATATAGTATATAAGAATAAGTTATGTTCTTATTATATATGTATGTACATATCTCATACATAGGAAGTATGTACATATCTCATACATAGTAAGTAGTATATATTTTCTTTCTCTCTCTCTTTCTCTCTCTCTCTCTCTCTCTGTCTCTCTCTCTCTCTCTCTCTCTATATATATATATATTCCCAGCCACAGTATCTACCGAACTTGAGCCCCCCATGAATTCAATAGCTTACATGTGCTTTCACTGAGGTGTTAAACAAACAGTTCAAAATATGTGTATGGTAGGCAAAACAATGACTGTCAAAATGTCTACATCTTAATCCCCACAATTTCTGGTTATGTTACCTTACATAGCAAAAAGGATTTTGCAGATGAGAAAAGATAAGTACATTGATGGGGAGATGATTCTGGATTATTTAGATGGGTTCTATATTAAATCATATGGATGCTTAAAAGGGGAGAACATTTCCAAGCCTCATGGAGGTGTGACTACTGATGAATGATCAGAGACAACTTTGTCAAATTTGAAAATAGAGGAAGGGGGCCACAAACCAAAGAATGGCAGTGTCTTTTAAAAGGTAGGGGCTAACTGAACATAATAAAAATGTGATGATTTAAAAAAATTTGTGTGTGTGTGTGTGTGTGTGTGTTGACACACACACACATATAAACACATGCATATATATGTATATATACTTATTATATACTCATTATATATATATATATATTTAAAAATACTCATTATAGGGGCACATGGGTGGCTCAATGGTTTAAAGCCTCTGCCTTCAGCTCAGGTCATGATCTCAGGGTCCTGGGATCGAGCCCCGCATTGGGCTCTCTGCTCAGCAGGGAGCCTGCTTCCTCCTCTCTCTCTCTCTGTCTAAAAAAAAAAAAAAACCTCATTATAGTGAGTATAAAATGAAAAAATTGATTTAAAATTAAAGTTGGAAAAGGCTGGAAAATGGACTTTTCCTTAGAGCCTCAAAAAAGAAAATCAGACCTACTAACATCTTGACTTCATCTCAGCTAGTTTTAAAGGTCTATTCCTCTCCATAATTCTAAGATAATAAGTTTATATCATTTAAGTCATGAAGTTTGTGTTGATTTTTTATGAGAGCCTTCAAATGCAGATACAATATATAAAATTAAACCTTACCTACAAATTTCTACTGGAATCAGTGACAGGTAAGATGTCTCATTTGCAAATCCTGTCACTACCCTGAAATATTAGGTTTTATGTTTATCCTTTCAGACCACGAGATTTGAATTTATTTGAAGAGGGTGAGTTCTCTTTCAGTTTCTGAGCCATTATGAGTCTTCATTTTTTTTTTATTTTTCTAATTTGTAAGTGAGAAATGCTCCTCAAAATTATTTTTAAAAATGTCATTGTACTTGAAGGACAAGTTAAGAGAAAAATTGTACATAATATTTCTTGCATTTTTCACCAAATGTTGTTACGTCCTGTGTTCAAAATGTTATTTTATTTCTTCCTTATCTTTAATTTGCCTTATTTTGAATGAACCTTAGTTTGTACCTTAGGAAATTCTGTTACCAGGCATTATGGAATAAATTTAGATTTATAGTTTATTTGTTGGTGATAACTGGCAGAAATATTTCTGTATCAACTTAGTTTAAAAATATTGACTAGCTAACTAATAATACTGGGAACAAGAGAGTAATAAAAATTCATGTATTTGTGGTAAAAACTGGAGGCCCCAAAAAGATTCAGTAGTAAGTGGTATAAAATTGTGTAACAGAAGACCCAATGATTTCTCTTGTTTACTATAATAAACTGTTCATGTTTGCTGTTATCTAGGTTTCATTTATATATAGTAAAAACTATACAAATTCTAAGCGAGGCATCATAACTGTTAAGTGGATAAAAACTCCATAATATGATATGAAGCTTCTCTATCCCTGAAGGTACCCCAAATAGCCATGTTCAGATAATACTTGCACACATCTCTCCACTCAGTCTAATCATTACCCTGAGTCTGTTTTTAGTTTTTGAAATTTTGTATGAATGGAATCCTAAGTACAACATCTTTTCTCTCTGGCACTTTTACTTAATAGTTTAATCTATATTTTTTGAATCTAGAAATAGTTTATTTTATTGCTATATACGACAGTAAAATGTATTCACTCTCCTGTAAATGGACATTTCTGGTTATTTCTAGTTTTTGTCTATTGTAAATAAAACTTCTATGAACATTTGTATATATTTTGTGGGGAGCACATATATGCACTGAATTCTCTTGGATTTATTTTAGGAATAGAATTGTTCAGTCATAGGGTAGGCTTATGGTTAGCTTTGGTAGATAAGGCCAAATATTTTCTTGAAGTGATTTTTTTTTTACCACTTTACACTTTTATTAGTAGTGTCCAAGTTCTAATTGTTCACATATTTCATAATTTTTGATATTGAAAGTCTTTCTTTAAAAAAATTAGTATCAGCTACTCTTGTACTCATAATATTTCTTGTGTTTTTAATTTGCATTTTCCTGTTGATTCAATGATGTTGGGCATATTTTTATATGCTCATCGGCCTTTTGGAAATTTCTTTCCTGCATTACCCATTCATGTGTTTCATACACTTTTAAAACAGATGGCCCATCTTGAATATATTTTTAAAAAGAAGTATCTAATTTGAGGAAGATGTGGTCCATATACACTATGGAGTATTATGCCTCCATCAGAAAGCATGAATACCCAACTTTTGTAGCAACATGGATGGGACTAGAAGAGATTATGCTGAGTGAAATAAGTCAAACAGAGAGAGTCAATTATCATATGTTTTCACTTATTTGTGGAGCATAACAAATAGCATGGAGGACAGGGGGAGATGGAGAGGAGAAGGGAGTTGAGGGAAATTGGAAGGGGAGGTGAATCATGAGAGACTATGGACTCTGAAAAACTATCTGAGGGTTTTGAAGGGGTGGGGGGTGGGAGGTTGGGGGAGCCAGGTGGTGGGTATTAGAGAGGGCACGGATTGCATGGAGTACTGGGTGTGCTGCAAAAACAATGAATACTGTTACGCTGAAAAGAAATTTAAAAAAAAAAAGTATCTAATTTGAACTCGTTTTTTCCCTCCAAATATCAAGAGTTTATTAGAATAACCACTTATTTTTTAGTTTAAAATTATGCAGAACAAATTCACAGAACATGGTAGTTGGATTAACATAATAAAACTCTTGAAACATAAATATATTCTTAAAGGTTTTATTTTTTTAGTTGCCAGAGAGAGAGAGAGAGCACAAGCAGGGGGAGCAGCAGGCAAAGGTAGAGGGAGAAGCAGGCTCCCCACTGAGCAGGGAGACCAACACAGGACTCAATCCCAGGACCCTGGGATCATGACCTGAGCTGAAGGCAGATACTTAACCAACTGAGCTACCCAGGCACCCCAAAACATAGATATTTTAATAGCAAAAAACCAAAAATAAAACAAAACAGAATACAGAAGATGCATGGAGTGTAAGGAAAAAACAACAATAATACATATACACACATGTATGTATTTATATCAACAGTAGCTTGAATACTAAGCTCTAACATATAAAACAAAAATAAATTTGACTGGCTTTAGTTGAAGTCTGTGGTGATACCGATCAGTATTTGCTTGACTTCTCTTCCAACAAGTGATGCTTGAGGAATTTCCAAAGCAGTGTTCTGTGTCTTGGTGACGGGTATATTCATCATCACTACAATGTCATGTATACAAGTAATTAAGTGTAATTAAGTCATACATAGAAAATATGATTAGACTTATTTAAGATTCTGGTTCCCATATGTAGAGCATCTTCAGGGACTTTTGTGTGACTGAAGGAAAGGTATTGTGAGATAAGAAGTGATACTGAGCATAAATAAAGGCTAATGATGGACCCTGTAGATCATGTAACCCATGGTAAGGACTTCCGGTATAATTCCTCAGTCAAAAATACAAGAATAATTTCAAATATTATGTCCTCCTTGAAATATGGGACAACATATACAAAGACAAAATGGATCTTGTTTGCTTAGAGAAATGCAGGTAATTCAGTATGGCAAGAAACTGGAATATGGACGGTGGATTGTACGTGAAGTAATTATGTGTTAAATAATGAATGTTTCAAATAAACTAGCTATTCTAGGTGTCTTTTAATATTTTCTGAGGTGAGGGGAGTATAAAGAAGGACTGTTGAAAGTTTTGATAAGGAAGTGACAATCTGTGCATTGCATTTTAGAGTGATCACCCTGGCATGGCTTGGATCACAGCAGATCAAGACATAAGGATAGGGGCACCTGGGTGGCTCGGTGGGTTAAAGCCTCTGCCTTCAGCTCAGGTCATGTTCCCAGGGTCCTGGGATCAAGCCCTGCATCAGGCTCTCTGCTCAGCAAGGAGCCTGCTTCCCCTTCTCTCTCTGCCTGCCTCTCTGCCTACTTGTGACATCTCTCTCTGTCAAATAAATAAAAATTATCTTAAAAAAAAAAAAGACATAAGGATATTGGTGAGGAAGATATGGCTATTGGTTGGATAAAGTCAACTGACATAAACAGTTAATCATGGTGCTAGTAAATGAAGACAAAGACCTTTTGGCAAGACAAGGGGAAATTAGCGAGGATTAGTTAATTTTTACAAGATTTCAAGAGAAAATTGCTTATTAAGAAATTGTATTATTATAAGCTGGAGCTTAAGAAAGTAGTACTGGATGGAAATAAAAGCTTAGAAATGATACATTAGCGATATTTCAAACCACAAAAATGGATAAATGTATTCAAGAGATATTGTATTTATTTATGCATGTATTTAATACATAACAACAAATATGGTGAGAATAAATTTAACGTGTTAAAGAAAAAGCAAGATTAGAATGGAATACAGTGAGTTAAGTGAGCCCAAAAAGCCCAGAGAGATTAAAATAGAGCCTGATCACGCAGCTACAGGTAGACCATGGGATGCAGTTGGGATTTTAGCCGCAGAATGTTATGGAAGCTATTGAAAGGTTAGAAGCAGGGTGTGACAGTATCTAATTTGCATTTTTAAACAATGCTCTGGCTCTGGCTCTGGCTCTGGCTGCTTTATGGAACATTTGACACAATGGGCTGCCTTACAGGCTTCAGGCATGTTAGGAAACTATTGCTCTAGCTGAGGTGAGAGAGGACAATGGAAGACAAAAGGTTAGTACTGGATTGATAGGAAATTCTGGATTTATGAAGAAACAGAGTTAATAGGACTTGTTGATAGACCTGTCAGCATTTATGAATTCTGGGGGTGAATTCTGGGGTTTTTCCTTTTTTACTCAGAGTTACGACATGAATTACAGTTGCACTGGGGGCCTTAAGAGAAGCAGGATTGTGGAAGATGCTATAATTAAGAATTTAATTTTTTTTTAATATATTTATTTATTTGACAGCAGGATGGATTACAATTAGGAAGAGAGGTGGACAGAGAGAGGGGGAAAGCAGGCTCCCCGCTGGGCAGGAAGCCCGATATGGGGCTCGATCCCAGGACCCTGAGATCATGACCTGAGCTGAAGGCAGACTCTTAACCCACTGAGCCACCCAGGTGCCCCAAGAATTTAATTTTTAAATTCCTATTTTTCATCCCAGTGAAGATGTTAGAAAAGTAGTTGAGTATATACAAATTTGGAACCTAATCAAGAGCTGTAGACTGGTGATATTAATTAGAGAGTACATTTAGGAGTTCTTTAAAGCCACGGGTCTGGGCAAAGTGACCCAGGTAATGAATATGTATAGAGATGAGAAGAGGCAGGCATAGCTTTGGTGAAGAGAATAATAATGATTATGGCAATGCTATTTATTATTTATAAGCCATAGAAAAAAATCTACCAATCTGACAAAGTATACCATTCTCTCTAATATCTACAAGTAAGCTCTCTTTTCTGAATATTTGTGGGTTTCCAGGAAGTGAGTATAATGCAACACATTTAGTGTCTCCTTCATAAAATTTCCATCTAATATTTGGTTCCACTTTACTTTCTTGGGGGATATAGTCATTCAGCCGCCTCCCCTGACCTCTTCTATCGTGAATAATATCAGTCTTAATGCTCTCACATATAGAATTTTCTAGGTAGTTCTCAGGAAGATTCAATTTTCTCACTGGTTATTCGGCAGATGATTGTCTTTTACTATCTGACCTCCTCAGAATTTCTTTTCTCACCCGAAGCAATTTATCTAATTACTTCTTGCAAACACATACATTTTTGAGGAACGCTTGTATATTTTCAGACATATATTTTGACTAAATATAAATGTGATTTTCATTCTAATTTGTGCCTGTGAAATCTTATAGTTGATATAGCTGAGTGACTGACATGAAAAGTTTAAAAATTAAATCTAATAAAATGTCATTTTGGCTACAGTCTTTAATGCATCTGAGGAGTGACTGTAAGATTAAATTATAGCAAATGGTGAGGGAAGAGATAGTAAGAGGCAGGGCAGATTTTATGGAATTACTTGGGAGTTGATCTAAAATGCAACTACTCAAAATACTGTCTCAATTTAAGAACTAGTTGTAGGGTGGGTGATTCAGTTTGACTGTTCTGGGGGTATGCCTCACTTACTCTTTGATAACAGTGAGCTAAAGAATGTCAAGAAGGAGGCTCCCTTTTTAATAGATCATATGTAATTCTAACTCTGGAAAACACTGGTTTGATTACCACTGTACCTTTGGATGTTATTATTACATTATCTCTTAAGTGCCGTGTGGGAGACCATTTGCATAATGAACTTACTCATCTACTCACTTTAAATCCTCATTGTATTGTTATATTGTTACTGTCTTATCTCAGAATATCTGTTCCGTCGCGCCTTTATCACCTTGGCTATACTTCACATGTTAAACTTTCTGTATATCATGGTTCCTGTGTATATGAATTTCGTCCTGGAAGTATTCAGCAATCATTTGGAGCCTAGATTTTAAACATCTACCATGTTTGGACTCTATCTTACCTTCACTGCTGTAGCTCTACTCGATAAATTCTCATTGCTATGGACTGAAGTTTGTGTCCCCCAAAATGTATACGTTGAAACTCCAACCCCCAACGTGATCATATGCAGGGTGAGGATTTGTGGGGTGATTAGGTCCTGGGGGTGGGGGCCTCGTGACGGGATTACTGCCATTATAAGAAGAGACAGTAGAAAGCTTGCTACTGTTCTCTCTTTCCACCACATGACGATACAAGGAGAAGCCAGGAAGCCTGTCGTCGCCAGACACTGGATCTGCCGGTGCTTTGATCTTGGACTTTTCAGATACCATAACTGTGAGAAATAAATGTTTGTTGTTTAAGCTGCCCAGTTAATTGTATTTTGTTATAGTGGCCCACACTAAGGCATTGATGCTTCAGTGTCAGAGAAGGAACTTCCCCATGATCTTCAAAACTTGGAACTTAGACCTTGGAGAGATTTATCCCTTCAAAATTTTTAACAATTTTTTTTTAAGATTTCGCATACCATATGAATCACTTTAAAAATGCGTGTGTACCACTGAAAAGTATACTGCTCAATGGTGCTTAATATATTCAAAAGTGGTACATCTGTGATCACAGTCAGTTTTTGAACATTTTATTTGCTCCCCAGAGGAATCCTGTACCACAAGGCCATTGGGTATTTTAGTAGGAGAAAACTAAAGTAGAGAAGGAGAAATAGGAGTGTGGGTTTCGAGTGGGGAATAGCAGGATGCAGTTATAGAGAGACTTGTCAGGGAAGGCTGAGAAGGCAACATTTAAGTCAAGACTTGAAAGAGTTAAGCTAGTCATGACTTCTACTAAGAGGGAGATGGCTTTCAAAGCCCTACTCCAAATCTTTTAAAACGATTTTGGGTGTGGTGGCATGTGAGGTCCTAAAAGAACTAAGTCTCTTTCTTGCCACCATGAGGGAGGTGTCTTATAATTGGACTTTTCTGCTCTAGAAAGTCTTGCCTGATAATAAATACGGAAATCCACTAGATATAAATATCAATTGCAATAATAACAATAAAATCATGCACTGTGGGTCCTGGCAGTGATCTCTCCTCACCTGTCCTCTTCAGATAGGCTCACAGCACAATGCTGGTTCTGCCCGTAACCTATTACAGTGGCTGATAAGGACCTGCCATGTCCCTTCTCCCAGACTTCTGATATCGATGTCGTAAAGTGGCTCTGTGATGGGTAGCATGCAGGGAGGGTTGGCTCATTACCCCCAGATCGTCTCACACTTATCGCTCTCCCATGAATGGAGGGCACAGGATGAGAGAGGTTCACAGGCACAACTGCCCTGGTAGACAGCACAGGGCTTAATGAGCAGAATATCCCCTTTCCTTTAACTTCTAAATGCCTGTAGCAATTATGTTCTGTTTGTAATGATTCTTTTGCACATGTATACGTATGGTTTTGTGTGCCAAGAACATTTCTAAAGGACTAAGGAACTGATAAGCAGTTGCCCCTGTAAATGGCACTATGATTATTAAATATGCAGTTTCAATGTCTCTAATAAGCCCAGGGACTGCTTTATTGTTTGTTTCTATAATGCCATCACAAAATACACATTCAAAAACGAGATCTTGCTATGTGTACCAACAATAACAATAACAGAAATTTAATAGAAGGAACAACCATATACCCAGTACCAAGCTTAAGACCGAATATAAACCTATCCTTTGAAGACCCCTGAGTGTCCCCTCACAATGGCTTCACTTTCCTATCCCCTCTCAGTGGTAACCACTAATCGTGAATGTGCTACGAGTCATTTTCTAGCATTTCTTTAAAAGGTTTACATGAAGGTGTGAATATCACTAAGCAATATATTTTTTACTTTTTAAAAACTCTTTGTTTTTAATGTTTGTATACATGGATGCATACTCAAAGTATTCTTTCATGATTTAATTTTATACACATTGTCTTGATATTTATGTTATATAGATAAACTATATATATCTATAGAGATATATGTATATCTCTATATACATATATAGATATAGGTATATAGATATATATATATATCTATATACCTATAGAGATACATATATCTATATACACACATGTATATTTGCACTAAAATAGACCAGATGAATATAAATACAGTATATATATTTTGCAGGTGTATACATGTAACTTTTATTTATACATTAAAACAATGCCACAATAAATATTCATGCATGTTCTTGGTGAGTATTGGCATTCTCTTGGAGTGGGTGTCTGGATTTTATCACATGATTCCTCTTCAATTTGACTAGGTCACACCGATAATTGTTTTCCAGGGTGATTATAGCAAACTTGTACCGTCATCAATTCAGGAGCTATATATACTCTTTACAGTTTGGCATTGTCATATTGTTTTCAAATAAACCTAAGTTATTGTTGTTGTTGTTGTTTTAATTCTGTTTGTTTAAGGAAGATAATAACACATTTTGCAGTCAAATGTCAAATTACCTAAACACCATATGGTAATTCTTATCTGTGAGATCATAAGTTTTCACAATGCTAAATGACACAGAGATAAAACTCAACTCTGTTTTCCCACTATTCATCCCTTTTCATTTTTCTTCCTGCTGTCCTATTTGGATTATTATGTAAAGAAATATGAGTTTCTTTACTCTCCTATTCCCATGTGTGTGGCAACACGGTGCATGGAAAGAAAATTGTCATTGACAAAGGAAAAAATCCATCTGAGTCAGAGTTCTACCCTTGGGCGATCACCTAACCTTTCATTGACTCAGCCAGTTCATCTATAAAGGGAAAGTAACAAAGCCTATTCATAATAATGGTTGTTGTAAATACTGGAAATACTGTATTTGCAAGCCTGGCAGAGTGCCTGATACATTTCCAGCAGTTAATAAAAGGTAGTTAACATTTTTATTAAGAGGATTTCATGTTGAAGACCTTAGTCCTCATTTTACCTCTTAGCTTCTTTGATAGTCTCTTTTTTCCTTGCCCTTTGTTGTCTGGTTTTATTTTATCCTCCTACAAATAGCTTCAAAATTGGGTAAATTTTCCACTTTATTTATTTTAAATATTTTGTTTACTTATTTGACAGAGAGAGAGAGAGAGAGAGAGACAGAGCACGAGCATGGGGGTGGTAATCGGGGAAGAGAAAATGGAAGAGGGAGAGGCAGATTACCTACAGAGCAGAGCTGAATCCCAGGATCCTGGGATCATAATCTGAGAAGAAGGCAGATGCTTAACCGACTGAGCCACCCAGGTGCTCCAATTTTCCATTTTAAAGATTAAAAATGTGTTGTCATAATTGACCTTCCTTTGAACTATGTATATGCAGCCTAATTCCCAATATTTTCCCTTATTCTTTTTCTGATTCATAATTTTTTCTTTCTTTTGTTAAGCTCAAGTAATTTTTAGGAAAAGGAGTTCTCATTTTAAAATGACAAAGATATCATGGATACATTATGTGATTCTGGAAAGGGTAAAAAGATAGTTGTCAGGATTTCCCCTTTTATACTGTATAAACAGCAGGGTGTGCATTGAAATGGTAGATAAGATAGGCCTCTGGAGAAGAAGTTGGAGTTTTCCAACTTAGAAACTTGGCTCTGAAAACACTGACCATTGTGTTTGGTCAAAATCATACAGTCTGGCATGTATCAACTTGAAATGAGATCAGAATTCCAGGTTTTAGTTGTACCTGAGCATGTTTGAAAAACTAGTGGGAAGGGTTCTAAATAGGCATTGGTAGGGGCCCAAGATCATATGGCCAGATTTCCTTAAACCCACAACAGTGGCCTCAAGAGAGCATCAAACCCTAGTCAGTGGGACAGCATGGAGTTCCTAGGAGATGCCTGTGTAGGTTGTCAGGTAACAGAGCTGACCAAAAAAGGCTTGAGACATGTATACTCAGTCTGTAGTAAATCTCTGCAGGAGATATGGCTGTAAAGTCTTGAAACTATTAGACCTTGACTCCGTGAATCACTAGGACTGAGCATGATGGTGGAAAAGCAACTGAGATGACTGGGTGAAGAGTTATGGTATTCGAGTTACATATGCCTTACTTGGTAATGCCCAGGGGCACTTGGAAGACAGTGTCTGGCCTTCTAAGGGACCAGAAGTTCTGAGCAGCAAGTGGATGCAGTGAGCTGCTTAAATTTCACTTTTGGAAATAACTACATTTATATACATAATAGAGTCTAGGAAAATTTTTGTTAACCTGGACTACAAAGATGGGTGGCGTATTATAATTAGCTAGTTCATATACAATTAAAGGTCAGCTGTTACACTGCTATGTCTGATGTATAATTCTGTAGCTTAGGTGGACACTTGCACGGAAAACAAAACAAAACAGTTTTACAGCAATTGTCAAAATTTATCCTCATTATGATGGCAGATAAAATAAGCTTCTTAAGAACCTCTACAAATTGGGGCGCCTGGGTGGCTCAGTGGGTTAAAGCCTCTTGCCTTCAGCTCAGGTCATGATCCCAGGGTCATGGCATCCAGCCTCACATCGGGCTCTCTGCTCAGCAGGGAGCCTGCTTCCTCCTCTCTCTCTGCCTACTTGTGATCTCTGTCTGTCAAATAAGTAGATAAAATCTTAAAAAAAAAAAAAAGAAGAAGAACCACTACAGATTGTGATAAAGTAAATTACTGGCAATTCACAAATGTTTGGTTCAGAATTCAGAGTTAGAGAGGCACCTGGGTTTCTCACCCAGTTAAGCATCTGAGTCTTGATTTCAGCTCAGGTCATGATCTCAGGGTCGTGGGATCGAGACCCATATAGCTCTGTGCTCAATGGGGAATCTGCTTCTCTCTCTTTCTCTCTCTCTCCCTCTGCCTTCCCTCACTCCCAGCTCTCTAAAATAAATACACAATTTTTTTTTTTAAGATTTTATTTATTTGACAGACAGAGATTACAAGTAGGCAGAGAGGCAGGCAGAGAGAGAGAGAGAGGAGGAAGCAGGCTCCCTGTGGAGTAGAGACCCCGATGCGGGGCTCGATCCCAGGACCCTGGGATCATGACCTGAGCCAAAGGCAGAGGCTTTAACCCACTGAGCCACCCAGGTGCCCCAATAAATACACAAATCTTAAAAAAATAATTCAAGAGTTAGAAATGAACTTTCAAAATGTTGATTAATCAGAGATTGTTATATACTTAAACCAAAGTCTATTGTTAAACACACACATGCACACACATTAATATTGGCTCATTTTCAACTTAGGAGAAAGGAAACACTTAGAAGAATATAAAGTGAGGCGTTCTGTAGAAAGATGAGTGCAGGGATTATCTAGGAATGAAGTTTGGTATAATATTAGAACCAGTAGACAAAGAAATATAGTAATTATAATAGAAAATAGTAGCATCAGCACTAGAAAAGTTAGTAGGAACTTGATATTTACTAAAATGTGTCTCTCCCAAATTCATACGTTGAAGCCCTAACTCCCAATATGACTGTCTTTGGATATAGACAGAACTTTAAGGAGGTATTTAAGGTTAAATGAGGTCACAAAGGTAAGGATCTAATCCAACAGAACTGCTGTCCTTATAAGATGGGGAGGAATCACCAGATATCTCTCTCTCCTCTCCACGTGATGACTGGGAGAAGGCAGTCATTGTAAGACCTGTTTTCAGAAACACACTATACGGGTACCTTGATCTTGGGTTTCATAACCTTCAGAACTCTCAGAAATAAATTTCCATTGTTTAAGCCATCAAGGTTATGTTACTTTGTTATGGCAGCCCAAGCTGACTAACAGAGGACTAAATTTTAATTAAAAAATTATATAAGATTTTATTTATCTGACAGAAAGACAAAGCATGAGCAGGGGCAGGGGTAGAAGGAGAGGGAGAAGCAGATGCCCTGTTGAGCAGGGAGCCAGGACCAAGGAGATTTGATCCCAGCACCGTGGGATCATGACCTGCGTGAAGGCAGATGCTTAACCAAGTAAGCCACCCAGGAGCCCCCAGAGTACTAACTGGTTCGCTTAGTTACATAGCTCATCACTGTCAGAGCATGGTTATAACTCAGAACTGTTTTAAGAACTGCTCATGTGATTCTTCAGGAATTGAATTCATACAGAGTTTATGCCTGAGGGCTAACATACTTCTTAATTCTTAGGGCATGTATAAAATCAAGGATTGACTGATTGATTAAGTGATTGATTTTCAACAGTTGTAGTCCCACTTAGCACATCCCTCTTCTCTGAGAGAAAAGACCAGAAAGTATACTCTAACGTGGATTTTTCCACTTCCATAATCAATATTTTTTAAATTTTATCAATGGATGATAAAAGACATATGTGAGTCATCTCCTTAACTTTGACTATTACAAAATAGGTCTCTCTGGGTAGAACAACATTTTCCTTTAAAACAAGAAGATTT
Source organism: Lontra canadensis (assembly GCF_010015895.1). NCBI lineage: Eukaryota > Metazoa > Chordata > Mammalia > Carnivora > Mustelidae > Lontra > Lontra canadensis. The sequence goes on along the minus strand of NW_022631016.1, from coordinate 17,705,005 downwards.
TTTTTTTAATTTTATGAGTTTGCTGAAGCTATTTCAATTCTTAGAATGTTTAATGTGCTCAACTTTAAATTCTTTTGGCAAGAACTTAACATTGACTTGTTTGTCTACAACACCAGTGATGTGCTGAATAAGTTGTAGGCATGATAATTGCCCACAGTTCTGTGCCAAATCAAACCTACATTTCTTGTGTATTCACATATAAGTACCCAAAAATGTATTTATGTAAAAAAAGAGATTTTCTTTTCCCTTCATCCAAACTATCTTACTGATTTTTTGAAAAATAGTGTTTGCAGGAAAAGGAAGCTCTCTTTTTAATCAGTGATAGAGACAATTCATGAGCTCAGTTAGGACCCCAAAAAGGTAAATCACGATAGCAAGTAGACATTAATGTGAAACCAGATAACTTTCCAGAGCGAATAATCGACGTTATTACAATATAGACTTATGGGCTGAGAAAACGATTGGGAGTCGTCATTAAATGCTCGATCTATTTCATCTAGTCTTAATATTGTTAAATATGTGCAGTCCCTTTCAGTCTCCCTTGCACTTTTTTCCCCCCAATGCTAGGAGAGTCAGGTATCTCTGTGACCTTACTAATTTGATTTAAGCATCAATACAAAAGCTTCATAGGCACATTGTGAAGTAAAGTGATTTATTTGTCCATTATTATCTCTGGGAATTATGGGGCATCATGGACATAAATTCCAATGAGAGTCCTGTTCACTTGCACAGTAACAAAAAGAAAAGTCAATTCTAGAGACAAAAGCTCAAATAATAAGGTAGGGGTGAAATTGGATGGTGTAAAACCATTAAGTTATCCCTTTTAAGGTAGAATTTTTATCTGTACTTATTTTTATATAATTACTTCAATTTAACATTTGAAAGTTCAGTAAATAGATGTTTTCTAGTGACCCTTAGGAAGCAGTATTTTGATGATGTAAATCTTAGTAAATTACATTCATTTCAAAAGTTGTTTTTGGGCGCCTGGGTGGCTCAGTGGGTTAAAGCCTCTGCTTTCAGCTCAGGTCATGGTCTCAGGGTCCTGGGATCGAGCCCCACATTGGGCTCTCTGCTTAACAGGGAGCCTGCTTCCCTTCTCTCTCTCTCTGCCTGCCTCTCTGCCTGCTTGTGATCTGTCAAATAAATAAATAAATAAATCTTTAAAAAAAAAGTTGTTTTTAATAAAATGTAACAAAATGATGAAAACTTTGGATCTTTTGATGTATTCTCTACTGCTACAATGTACATTTCTGTCATGCTCATCTTCATAGCTATCAGGCTCACAAATAAGGTTAACCTGATGACGTAAATATCATGAACTTTATTCTTTTACAAGTTAACTCTCTTTTTTTTTTTAATTTTTAATACCAAGGTCATGGATTTCACTCTTCAATCCATCTGACTCTTTTTCAAATGAATATCATTCCAAGGTCAAAGGGAAAAGAAGATTCACGAATCATAGAAAAATCAGAGCAAATGAAGCAGAAAGATGTAGAGATCATGTCTCCTGAAGAAGTTGCCCCAAATGCTTTATCCTCATGCCAATGAGCAAATTGTGTTATTCTGGTAGCCTAGAGACATGAAATATTTATACATCATTTAGCTCAAGAGTAAGCCATGAATGTTAAATCACTTATTTTTTATGTAATATTTTATTTATGAGTGGGGGAAGTGTAAACTACAAATTATCATCTTTATGAAAAAAGTATTTAAAATGATTTGCATTAGTTAACTCTGTTATTGATATATACTGGTAAATGATATACTGCTTTTCCTCTTGTGAACAGTGAGTTTGGTTTGATATTTATCTGACAAATATTTGAGATCTTACTGCATTCCAGATCCTGTGCATAAAGCTGCGTACAAAGATGGAGGCCATATTTGTTTCTGATGGAGCAGGAGACAGTGCTGTATAAATAAATAACTATATCCATTCACTCACCAGAACATGTATTGAGTTCCTCCCATGTCCAGCATTCAAGGCACTGGGGAGGCAGCAATGAAAAGGCCTTCTCTTCTGGGTTTATATTTTAGTGTGAGGAAACAGATAAACACAAATTTTAAAATATGAGAAACAAGATCATGTGATTTTACAAGGCATCTTTCTAGAGACAGTGCTTTGCCTGATGCCTAAATGACAAAAGGATCTAGCCAAGTGACTATCAGTGAGAAAACATCCTAAAAAATAAATAGCAAAAAGGAAGAGCAGCCCAACAGAGCTTTAGTTCATGCAAAGATCCTATAAGAATAAACTCCGTGTCTTTGAGGAAAGGAAACAAGTCCAGTATGGCTGAAGCAGAACAGGAAATGGTGAAATAGAGTTGTGGGGGGGCAGGTAAACAGGGAGCACATCAGAAAAAGCTCTAAATAAAATATTTTAATCCAATTTTAAGTGGAGGCTACTTAAAGACTTTAAGCCAGGAGTGAAATTATTGGTTTACATTTTACAGAGATGATTCTGGTGGCCGGTGGAGGACGTATGAATCATGCCAAGAGAAAATGCTGGGCAGCTAGTAACAGTTGTCCAAGCAAGACATAACACTGCTTAGATAATGGTAAAGGTGAGAAGTAGATGAGTTTTGTCTGTTTTGCTCATTGATAAGATACGGGTGTGAGGCAAAAGGGAAGTTAAGAAAATATGTATTTTTCAGTGTCGTTGGCATCGTGTAGAATGATCAGTTAATGTTGTGGGAGGAAAATGAAAACATTTTTCCTATAGAAAATTACAATTGAACTATTGAAAATTCAACAGCAACATAAATAAAATATTAAGCTATAGGTATAGGAATGAGCCAAGGATGGATATATCATGGTCAGATAATTCTGGGTACTCCAACGTGATGAGAACCAAGAAATAGAGAGGAGACTACACTGTAATTAGAACAAGACTGTGATTATGCCAAGAAGTTTGAACGTAGCCTAAAGGAATTCAGAATATAGAGAATACATGTTTTTGAGATTATTAAAATGATACACTAAAATAATATTAGAGTTTTTGTCATTATTTATAGTTTTCAAAGGCTTCTTACATATACTCTTACATTGGATTATACTGTGGAGCTAGAGAAAAAAGAAATGGCATCCTCTCTCACAAGGGATGCCAACAAAAAGAGAATCTGCCATGGGAGTTGGCATAACTCTAATGAATTTCTGGGCAAAGTATGATGGAGAGGATACATATCAAAAGAATCAAATGGAGATATGTTTTCACTGTATGGCTATCAGCCACGAAACAGCATAATTTTAGAGAATATTTTGTTACAACACCCTTTCTTGTTTATTTTTTGCCCCAGCCCCCCTCCTTCCACTAGAATATAAACTAAAAGATGGTTCAAGTTTTTGCCCATTTTGTTCACAAATGTATTCCACTCACCAAGAACAGAATCTGACATATGGCTGGTACTCTCTATATATTTGTTAAATTAAGCAATGTCTTTTTCTGAAAAGAATGAAGAAAGAGCAGGGGGAAAATGGTTTTATTTGCAGAAATTAAGTGAAAGATTGACCTCAGTGAAGTCTTCCAGATTCATGGGTTAAATACCTATGAATCCTTGGAGACCCTGAAATATATAGTTGAGGCGCTCACCCACAAAACTCTGAGTCATCTGCATTGAGGTTAATCAGATTTAAGTGTTTCATATTCTGGTTCCGAGGCAGGTCATCATGGGCACATGGAGCTAACCAGAATGGAGGTATTCCATGAAGACAGAGTTCGAATACCGAGTTTAACAACTGAAGATGAGATGATGTTCACTTACAAGGATTTTAGTCCTTGGAAATTGAAAAGCAAAAGATTATTTCTAAATCTCATAAACTAGCAGATGCAGGGTGCTTGACAGCCTGGTGATAGTTTGGGTCTCTGTTGGTTGTCAGGAAGTCCGCAGGCTGGCTCATGGTGGATGTGGGTGGTGACAAGATGGTTACTTTCATGTGATGTGCAGTTCAATCTATAGGAATTTGAAAGAAAGGTTAGACGTCATCTCAGAAAGCATAAACAGTTTTCCCACCACAGTAGTAATTATTGGCAATGTTGGAACTAAGACTTAGGCTATGCAACTATACATAACTCTGGGAGTATGAATTGGTATGGCTTTCACTGCCTGAACTCCTCTCTGCTTCATGTCGTGGGCAGGGTTGCTTGTAAGTTCTCTCCACACACCTAACACTACTGCTCAGCTTTCTACTTTGGTTCGTATTATTTTCACGTCATGAAATATCTTTCCCATAATTTTCAACTTCTTTAAATGTAGCTACTACTTGTTAGTGGACAATTTGGCTAAGCTGTTTCCTCTAGACAACCATCACTTCTGATGGGGTGGGTACTCAGTACTTCCTGTGTAATTTTTTGAGCACATCTCTGGCATCGAGATATATCTGTTTATGTATTAAGCTCTCCCACTAGTCTCTGTTTCTTCATGATTGTCGTATTGGCAATTCTTAATCGAGAACTCAATATAGTTTCCGATATATAGAAACTGATCCATGATTAATCTTTATTATTATTACTATTGTGTGTGCGTGAGAAAGAGAAAGAAAGAGAAAGAGAGAGAGAATCAAACTGGGTCTTATTCTTCCATTAGGTCTTACTTCTTTAAATATAATGTTTTCTGCCAGAGGCGTTTTCAGGAAAGATAATAATAACAACAATTTGAAGTTGACAAAGTAGTACTGTATAGAATCCCCATTTGGTTTATATAGTTGATATTGCTAGCTGTTATTTTTTTTCCTCTCTGAATACCATAATAACTGACCAAAGAGGAATGAGTTTTCATGAGTATACTCAATATCCTTTGATGATTGGGACTTTTAACCAATTACAATTAAGAAGATAAACAACTTTTATGTCAACTAGAAAGAAATAAAACATACCAGTTTGTTCATTTTTTGCAAGAAGCTTTGATGAGACCATCCTCCTTAATCATCTGCTGATTATGAGAGAGGAAGCACAATCTACACCATTTTGAATTCTGGCTAAGGCAATTTACTGTATTTTATTCCATGACTGTGAAATGCAGTCCTTTCGTCCCATGCTTATGCCGCACTTTACAGCATCTGCTTCTTGTCATAGTAGATGTTTTAGTTTCCATTTTGGTTTCCCATTCTTCTTTCTTTGAAATGATTATCACAAGTGTGATGAAGCATTTTTCAGAGTTAACCATAGCTGGTAACACGTGGTTGACATCCATCTCAAGGGTGGGGGATGGTTGATAGTGCCTGGAGATGAGATTAGCACTAGGAGTTTTCTGAGCATGTTTGGCATGGAGTGTCACTTACCAGAAAAGTCATTATCAATGATATCTGCTTTTATAAAGGTTCTTTTTAAATAATTGTGACCTTAGGTTGTTTACTCAATAAAAGGTAGCATGCGTCTCAATACCTCTTTGTTTTGACTGAGATCTCATTGACTTATAACACTGTGTTACTTTCAGGTGCACAACATAGTGATTTGTTGTTTGTATGTATTGTATTGTGAAGTGCTCACAATATGTCTAGTTGATGTCTCTTACCACCCAGAGTTACACCTTTTTTTTTTCCTTGTGAGAACTTTTAAGATCCACTCTCTTAGTAACTTGCAAATATATGGTATTTTTACCATAAATATATTTATGGCATATATCTATAGTCACCATGCTATGCATTACATTCCCAGGATTTATTTATTTTATAGCTGGAATTTTGTACCTTTTGACCATCTTTACCCATTTCATCCAATGTCCACCCTCCATCTCTGGCAACTGCCAATCTGTTCTCTGTATCTGGAGTTTGATTGCTGCCATTGTCATTTACAATCCACATATAAGTGAGATCAAAGGTATCCGAATAGCATAAAGAAGTATCAGTGTTATTTGGATTATTTTAGAAACCTTCATCCACATAGCCAATTAATTAGCCCTTTAGCTCTGATATTTTAGTCATTCTTTAGCATCACTATCCTAAACAAAACCAGTATCAGTGTACTGAAATATGCATCAGCTGCTCCCCTGTGTTTCACTTGTCCCCCTCCAGAGCTCTACAAAGTGCCTATTTATTTACTTTCAAAAACATCTTTATCGAGATATATTCAGATATCATAAAGTTAAACCACTTAAAGTGTGCAATTTAATGATTTTTTAGTCTATTCACACAGTTGTGTGGCTGTCACCACAATTTATGTTGAGTGATTTTATGAAGCTCTTGCAAAAAAAGAGGTAGTCACTCACCCAACCCTCCCTCCTGCCCTTAGCATTCACTAATTTTATTTATATCTTTATAGATTTACTTATTCTGGACATTTAATATAAATGTATTCTTATAACATATGACTTTCTATGACTGGTTTCTTTAACTCAACATAATGTTTTTAAAGTTCATATCCATCTCGTAGCATGAATTAACACTTCATTATCATTGTTTAATGATACTCTATCATATAGGTATGCAACACCATATGTATTTATTGATCATTTCTTTGGACATTGGGTAGTTTATACATCCAAGCTCTTATGAATAATGTTAATGTGAATGTTCATAGTCAAGTTTTGTGGTTTTTTTTGGACATATGTTTGCATTTCTCTTACCATATTTAGCATTAGGATTGCTAGGTCATATGATAATTTTGTTTAACATTTTGAAAGGGACTTCCAGAATGTGTTCCAAAACAGCTACACTATTTTACTTTCCCATCAAAATGTGTAAGGGTGCCAATTTATCCATATCCTCACCAGGACTTGTCATGATCTTTCCTTTTGCTGATAGCCATGTAATGAGTGTGAAGTGGTTTTGATTTGTGTAACCTAAATGCGAATGACATTGAGCATACTTTTATACGTTTATTGACAGCTTGTATATATTCTTTAGAGAAAAGTTTATCCAAAGTCTCTGTCAATCTTTTCTTTTATTGAGTTTTCTTTTTATTATTGAGATGAAAACATTTTTTTTTTACATATTTTAGATAAACTCTCCATACCAGATATATGATTTGGAAACATTTTCTCCCATTCTCTGAGTTGACTTTTCACTTTATGATGTCTCTGGGTACAAAGGTTTTGATGTTGATGAACTCCAAATTATCTGTTTGTTTGTTTTTTCCTTTGTTGCCTGTGTTTTGGTGTCTTATTTAAGAAACTCTTGCTTAATCCAACTGCACAAAGATTTAGTCCTGCCTTTTTCCTATATGTTATAATTTTATCTCATCTGTTTATGTCTGTGATACACTTTGAGTAAATTTTTGAATATGGTTTGAAAAAGGATTCAAACTTCGTTTTTTTGAATGTGGATAATTAGTTGTTGCAGTATCATTTATTGACAAACTTCTATCCCAATGAATTGTCTTGATATCCTTTGTGAAATCAGTTAATCATAAATATAAGGGTTTATTTCTAGACTCTGAGTTTTATTCCATTGGCCAATATGTTTATTCTTATGACAGTATCATGATATTGTATACTGCAAAGTTGTAAGTTGTGAACTGGGAAAGTGTGAGTACTTCAACTTTCTTCCCCCTTTTTAAGATTGTTTTGTCTATTCTGAAACCTTGCATTATATGATCATCTTAATAATTTTGCAAAAAAGTTAGCTGAGATTTTGGTAGATATTTTATTAAATGGGTAGATCAATTCAGTGAGAATTATAATCTTCGTATTAAATCTTCTGATCTATGAGCAAGTGATGTCTTTTAGTTTACTTAGGTCTTCTGCAATATCTTTCAACAGTATTTTATAATTGTCAGTATATAAATTTTAAACTTGTTTTGATAAGATTATTCCCATGGTATTTATTCTTTTTGATGTTATTTTAATGAAATTTTCTGATTCATATTTTCAGATTGTACACTGTTAGTGTGTAGAAATACAACTTATTTTTGTACACTGATCTTGTACCTTTAAACTTTTACATTTTTAAAATCAGTTCTAATAGATATGTGTGTGGGGGGTGGATGAGAGCATGTGCATTCCTTAGGATTTTCTACATAAAAGATCACACCTTTTGTTAATAAAAGGAATTTGAAATCTTCTTTCCAATCTGAATATCTTACATTTCTTTCTCTTGCCTGGTTGTCCTGGCTGGGACTTCCAGTACAGTATTTCACAGAAGTGGTGAGAGTGAACATCTTTGTCTTATTCCTAATTTTAAGGGAAAGGTTTCAGTCTTTCTCCATTACATATAATCCTAAATGTTTGTTTCTTTTTTTTTTTCACAGTTATCCTTTATCAGATCAAAGAGTCTCCTTATATTTATAGTTTGTTGAGTATTTTTATAATGAAAAGGTATTGGATTTTGTCAGATGACTTTCTGCATCTATTTGAGAAGATCATGTGTTCTTTTCCCCTTTATTCTATTTAATAATGCCTATTATGTTGACTTATTTTCAAAAAGATGTTAAACCAAAATTGTATTCTTTAGACAAATCCTACATGGTCATGGTGTATAATCCTTTTTTTATATATTGCTGATTTATTTTGCTAGTATTTCATTGATAATTTATATATCCATACTCAGAAGGGATATTTGTCTGTTGTTTTCTTTTCTTACAGTGCCTTTGCCTTGTTTAGCCACCGAGGTAATTAATATTGGCCTCATAGAATTGGAAAGGTGTCTTTTACTTTTTTGAAAATTTTAAAGATTAACATTACTTTTCCTTCAAATGTTTGTTAGAACTCAATAGTGAAATGATCTGAAGTTGAACTTTTCTTTGTAGGAAGGATTAAAATGACTAGTTCAATGCTTTTACTTATAATAAGTTAATTCCTGTCTTCTGTCTTAAATTGAGTCAGTTTTGGTAGATTTGCAGATTCTTAGAATTTATTTCATTTCGTCTATGTTATTTACTTTGGTGGTATTTAAGTGCTTGTAATATTGTTTTATGATCCTTTTTGTTTATTTTTTCTTAAAGATTTTATTTATTTGAGAGAGGGAATGAGAGAGAGATGACAAGTGGTGAGGAGGGGCAGAGTAAATTATAGTACTGGATAATATATTTGTGTTACTTGAGCAACTAAGTTTGTCATAATCTGTTATAGCAGCAATAGCAAACTAATACAGTGTGTTAGCTATAGCCAAAAAAATAATGTAGTTTTACCAGTTATCACCTTTAAATACTTTGCAGTATCCATGCAATCATCATCTTTTCACCATACAATTTTACATATTTATTTTCTGTTTGATTTATTGCCCAAATAATATTTTTTTTCTAATCTAATTAGATTATGGTTAAATAATAGGCCTGTATAACTCTAATCTTAATGACACATGTGGCCTATTATTTGATCATTTACTACTAATTTCACATTTTATCTACTGGAAGTAGAATATTATACTCTAAAATAGGAAGGGTACAAATATTGTATAAGCTGGAAGTATGTTGATTTGTAAATATTTTCTATTTTGATTCACTCTATTTTTGTTGATATTATTTTTTGAAGAAAGGTTGTATTTTTGCTCAAACAACTGACAAGAGAGTGTGCTAAAACCCAGGTAATATAGTTACTTTTGCATATGATTTTATGCTTCTGTTTAAGCTCTATTTTTAGTCTATGGTATTAAATGCATGCACATTTAGAACTGTTGTATCTTCCTAATAAATTAAAACTCTAATTATTACCTATAGCCATCCTCTCTATTTTTCACTTACTGTTTTTCCTCATTACAGTTCTTCTTCACTTGGTAAATTCAGTGATACATTTTAAAAGTATATTTCAATACCTAATTTGTAGTTTCACGTGGAATGATCATTCTGGGCATCTGTTCTATGTTCATGAAAAAAAAACCCATTTTGTGATTTGCATTCTGACAATTTAATTTCTTTCATGTCTTCAAACTTATCTATAATTAAAAGAAAATAAAACACTGGTTAATATAGTATTCACCAAAATCTTGAAAGTGTTTGAATATATCATCATGAGTAACATAATCTTGCTACCTACCAATAACATGATTCTGTTCAATATCCATGTTGTCAAAATTAATATATGGATAGATTTTTACTTCCATTTTAAATGTATACAGTAATTTAAAAAAAATAATTTACTCTGATTTTCCTGACAAAATGAGAAGCGCTTTGCTCTTTCTAGAGCATGCCGCAATGCAAACAGGATTAATTTACAATGTTGATAAAGCAATTCTGTATACATTCATTAGGGAGAAACAGAACACTAGTTAACAGAAGGGAAATTATTTGTTCAGAAAATACTGAATTAATTTGTAGTAGGTTTCAGTGTATTAAGGGAGAGCTCACTCCATAGGAGAATTAAAGACCAGGATTTAGTGAGAAGCATAGAATGAAGGTTGAAAATTTGCTATTAGATACAAGTTGAAGGCATTGAATTCTATGTGTTGGTATCATAAAAGAAGTATCAGAAAAGAAAAGAAGATTGAAAATATCAAAAAAGGAATTGTATAAATTCTGGTTAATTCGTATAAGATACAAGGTATTAAACCGTTACCCAGAAAGGTGTTATTCAGGATTCAAAGACAAGATCATAAAAGTTAAATTGAAAAGCCAGATGTCCATATAGTTATGACTCCAGTCAGTGTTTAATATAAAATCAGCAGGAACTGACATACTTTGGATCAAAGTAACAGAACTTGCTGTGTGGTCTAGGCAATCTGCTCAGACAAGTTCTCACAGAATTTGTGCCTCTTTTTAAAGCAATTATGCAGAATGGTTTGGTAATGTTCAACATATAAAATGGTAACCTTTCTTCCTCTGAAAAGCAGCACAATATATGAAAGGCATAGAGACAGACAAAGAAAAGAAGCTCCCACTGAGTCTACCATCAAAAATCTGGCTCACCCAAATAGGAAAAACAAATAAAGGAAAATGGAGAGGGCTTTATATTTCATGCTTAAGATATCTTTTTTTTTTTTAATGTATCTTTGAAAAACCTACAGAAGTAAGTATAACTCCTCACTTACTGACCCTTTAGGCTTAGGTATTCAAGAAATGTGAGAATTTTTCAATACGCAGGGTAATTCAGACAGCAAAGTTCTGGGTTACTGAGTCCTGCTACTAGCTGGGCAGCGCACCAGTCAAAATTCAGGCATGGTAGGTCAAGAGCTTTCTGAAGGATGCCCTCGGTATTGACAGAAGCTTCCTAGAGCTCCCAGTGTAAATCCAGAACAATGTCTCCAGTTCCATCAGAAGCACATGCCTGACTGAGGCTGCTGTGGGTCTCCGCAGTGTCCATAATAGAGAATTCCTAGCCCTGGGGCCCAGGCCTTTGGAAACATGCTAATATGGGTCCACAGTAGCCTGAGGATATAGCTATTTGCGCCTTGCAATTGTAACAGGAAAATAAAAAAGTAAAATGCTATATATCTAGTGGATTTATCTGTGTTCTGGAAAACATATTACAATCATTATTCTAATGGAAAATCATACATTATTCTGAGTTCTGCAAACTAAATATATTTTAACTTAGAATCTGAGATATTTAAAAAAACTACTTTAATTTTAGAGGCAGGGAAAGCTGAAATAAAACAAAAACAAAAAGAGCTCAGGTACCTTTTAAGAAATTGACCTTATTAGGCAAGTTGGTTAACATCTGATTCTCAGTTTCTGCATCTGTCATGTGGGCATAATTTATCTCCTACGCTCAGGTTAGCATCAATTGCATATTGAGTATTTAGAATAGTATTAGTTATTGTTATCACCGTTAGGTTCTACTTTTGGGAATTTATGGGAACTGTGGCAGTAATTTCTGGTAGTTGTAAAACTAGTATTAGGCCAAAGCCTGTGCTTTAGAAAACACAGATTACAACTGAAATTGTAGGTTTCTGTTGTAATTGGGTTATGGATAAACTACTTCTCTCTGTTGTTCTCCTTGAATGAAATGAATTAGCTTTTATGTTCAGACAGAAGTAAACAAGGGTAGAGTCCATTCAGTGGGCATTGTTCATGCAGAATCTGGATGTCGGTCAATATCAGGTTAAAAAATTGAAATGGGAAGTTCTGAAAATAATATCTGGCGCTGATAAGATATAACAGGATAGGACAAAGAGTCAAACCATAGGTACAAAGTGGAAATGTGGTAATAGGCAGTCCTCGGATGTAAAGATGCTTGCAACTTATGGGCCAAAGCCTTAGGAAAAATGTTGGGCATTATAAAGCAATATAGAGTTTTCTTAAATACATTCTCTTCCTTTTCTTTTCGTTCCTTCCTTTTCACCTTTTCTTCTTTTTTGTCGTAACAATAAGAAGTAATTTTTATCGATATTCTTTGATGATTTCTCTATTTTTTGTTTTATTTTGTTTTGGAAAACCTCAAATATACAGAAAATATACAGAAAAGTAAAGAGAAAATATTTTTAAAAATCATAAATTATTTATAAAATGTTAGGTAGATATGCTTCACTGATTTTTTCCTAAAGAATTTTTTTTTTTTTTTAAAGATTTTATTTATTTATTTTACAGAGAGAGATCACAAGTAGACAGAGAGGCAGGCAGAGAGAGAGAGGGAAGCAGGCTCCCTGCTGAGCAGAGAGCCCGATGTGGGACTCGATCCCAGCACTCTGAGATCATGACCTGAGCCGAAGGCAGCGGCTTAACCCACTGAGCCACCCAGGCACCCTCCTAAAGAATTTTAAGTATAATCATAAACATCTTGATTTTGCACCCTCAAATCCTTCAGTATTGACCTCTAAAATATAAGAATGGCCTCCTACATTTCCCATTTACATTTTACACCAATATCTTAGTGCCATCTAACCCATTGTTCATATTCAAACATCTCCTTTTTTTTTTTTTTTTCTAAAATAACTTTTATACATTTTTGTTTAAAACAGACACATGGGGCACCTGGGTGGCATTGTTAGTTAAGCATCCCACTTTTGGTTTCAGCTCAGGTTTTGATCTCGGGGTCATGGGAGCGAGGCCCAAATCTGGCTCTGTGCTCTGCATAGAGTCTGGTTAAGATTCTCTTTCCCTCTCCCCCTGTCCTTCCTCCCTATGCTTGCATGCTCTGTCTCTCTCTCTCTAAAATAAATAAATCTTTTTCTTTTTAAGATTTTATTTTATTATTTATTTGACAGAGAGAAAGAGGCAGTGAGAGAGGGAACACAAGCAGTGGAAGTGGGAGAGGGAGAAGCAGGCTTCCCGCGGAGCAGAGAGCCCGATGTGGGGCTCAATCCCAGGACCCTGAGATTATGACCTGAGCCGAAGGCAGACACCTAATGACTGAGCCACCCAGGTGCCCCTAAAATAAATAAATCTTTTAAAAAAATAAAATAAAACAAGACACAAACAAGGATTATGGATTACATTCTCTTGTTACGATTCTTAATTCTCTTTCTCCATTTCTTTCTGCAACATTGAACTGAAGAGAGCACGTGAGTTGACATGTAGATGTTTACTCAGTGCAGTTTAAGTACTTGATAGTCATATTTCATAAGTTATAGTGTGCCCCGCCTGTTATTTCAAATCACAAGGCATCCAAATCTCTGGTCATCCCACCAAGACTAATCACCAGTCAGGGCAGAGGCAACCAGATCCCTATGAAGGCTCACCTTTCAAAAAATATGTAATCTATGAGCTGATAGATAGCATGTGAATATCTAGTTCTCCATTAATGCTTTACTCAAAGATTTCAGTATGTGTGGATGATCCAATTCCTCAGAGGCTAAAAATGAATTTCAACCTTGACATTTACCATATATACAGTCTTTAGCTGGTGTTCTTATATAAAGAGGAGCTTTTCCTCATCAGTTAATCTGTTTGGTTAATTTGAAATGTAGCTTGTGCAAGAAAGGCAGGATAAATATTTTTTTTTTCCATTTACAAATTTTTAGAGTGGAAAAAAATAAGGATAATAGTTGTCTCTAATTGTGGCTTTTATTGGGTAATTTATTAGTTTGTTAATTTATTTTATCTTGTTTTGTTGCTTTGCTTTATTTTCATCTGTTTGGTTCATTATGTCTTTCCCTTTAATCCTTAGAAGGATATAAGTTTTGTTCAGCAGGGAACTCAAGAGAAGCATAAGCGCTCTTCTGTGAAATCTCTGCTACTACATAACATTTCCAAAGAACTAGAGAACTTTCTTTCCCCAGTATTTCCAAATATAAAAGTAAGAAAGATTTTGGTGTTTTTTTATGCACAATGAGTGATTATTTCTTTAGGTAGATGTAGAAACAATTTAGCACCGTAGAGAAACATTTTACTTGAGCATAATGCAAGTAGTGAAGCAAAAATACACGGCTTTTAATGATTAATTATGATTAAAAAAAAAGCTGTGATTAGCAAATCTGAGATACATCCAACTCTTTAAAGTCGTTGTTATATTGTAAGATACAGCATACACACTTTCTGTGAGGATATAATCACATAAAGGTGATGAGAGAGTCATGGAATTTTTGTTATTGCACATGACTAGAGTCTTGGTTTTGCATTATATCTAAAGGAAATTCTATAATGGATTAGTCAGGAAAGGAGGCGTAGACACCAAAAGTGCCTACAACCCTGTCTTCTACTGCGTGATCTGATCTTTTCCTATATCTCTGTCCAGCTCCTTTTCATAACTCTCTTTTCCACAACTAAAATATGCTGACATGTTTTAGATTTTCTTAACTAGTGTCTTTCCAATTAGATTTTCACAAATTAATTTATCTCTTTGCAACTTCAGAGCCTTTGCAATGCTATTCCCCCCCACGCCCACACTCCCCACCCCCGCTCCACAGTCCCCTTTCCCCTTGTCTCCTTTACAGTTGATGTCATCCATGATGGCTCTGGTCAAAATTACTCCAAATGGGGAAATCTTTCCTGATCCCTCCGGTGAAGTCAGGCTTCCAACTCTATGAAATAGTCTGCTGTTCTACTGCATGGCATCTACCCAGAACGTGCAATCACATAGTTGTTAGTGCATTTGAATAATTCGTGCCTGCCTCTCCCAGTCCTCAGAGGGCAGGGCAGGTGCCAATTTCACCACTGTTTTTCAAGAAGTCCCAAAGAATCTGGTGTGTCATAGACCTGTAATAAGTGTAGTTTGAATATATCAGTGGAACCAGATCTTGCATCTCTATTAGTAGCAACTGTATTGATTCCTACTTTATATTTTACACTTTACAAAATATGTGAAGAGCAAAATAGGAGAGGAGTCAGACTCTCACTTCCTCTATGTCTGCTTTAGACTTTTTAAAATCAAGAAATACATTCATTCTGTTTTGTAATTAAAATGTAAAATTAATCTAATAAAAGACGTTGAATTAAAGTTTTGTAGCTTATACTCTAACATTCTGGGAGTCTATTTATTTCCTCACATGTGATGCATATGATTCCCAGTGAATTAAAAGAAGATATTTAGCCAAAATATGCCTCTACCCTTAATCAAAGCAATCGCCTCTTTCTACCACTCAGCATTGCATTCACACTCATCCTTGCCAAATTACATTTTATTTTGTCATGTATGTATTTTGATCACATTTAATCCTTTCTGGAACAAGTCAAGACATGCATAAATACATACCTAACACTTTGGAAACAGCACGTAAAGGTGTTTTGGCAATTGCAGATCTATACTGAATATTTTCAAGTATATAGTTTAAAGCACTGGTTTATTTACTGTGTACGGGAAAAGATTTGTGTCCCATAAATCATTACAATGTGTCAGAGCACTTGAGCATTTTGACTTTCAATGTAGCTGGGAAAACCTGCAGAAGACCCCCGCTGTGGGGCTGTATCGGGTCACAGTTATCTAAAAATAATATTTACATGTATTTCTGTGTACATCATAAGATTCAATGAAGATGCATTAAAGTCAACATCAATGTTTACATTCACTGTACTGAAAAATATTGTCGTCCCTTTATCTGATGATTCAATTTGGAACTTAACCAAAGCTGCTTTTTGTTTGAAGTCGTCACGTTTCAGTCAGCCAAGGGTCAAGAGTGATAGATGTTTCAGGCTTTCCACTTCTGTCTGCTATTTACAGAGGTTCATAATTCAAATGGAAAATTAGCTCTTGGAAGAAATGTGACATGTAAATGTTAGGGTTGCCATCCCATGAAGATGCTGATCACCCACTCCCCCCTTTTTTTACCTCACCTAAACCTGAAAGAATATGAATGTATGAATGGTATGGAAGAGTCTACAGATAAATTGAATAAGGAAATTTATGTCCTGCTTTTTTTTTTTTTTTTAAGATTTTATTTTATTTATTTATTTGACAGATGGAGATCACAAGTAGGCAGAGAAGCAGGCAGAGAGAGAGGAGGAAGCAGGCTCCCTGATGAGCAGAGAGCCTGATGCGGGGCTCGATCCCAGGACCCTGAGATCATGACCTGAGCCAAAGGCGGAGGCTTTAACCCACTAAGCCACCCAGGCCACTGAGCCACACACCTATGTCCTGCTTTATTCAATTTTCATTATCTGTAGATTTTTGTAATTTAATTCTTCCAAATTATTTCTCTGTCTTAAACTTTTTTTTTTTTTTTTAAATCATCTAACCTTTAAATAAAGACTTTTGGGAGTATGTCAGGTTTGAGGAGCAATTTTTTTTTTTTTTTTTTTTTGCCTTGATTGCTTCTAGAAAAGTCTTTGGATATTATTGAGTTGCACTGGAAAATCTCACACATAAATAGGGGAGACGGGCAAAAAAAGACAGGCATCTAGTTAAGTAATATAATATAATGGAGAACACGCCAGACAGTCAAGAATACTGAATTATAATCTTGATTCAAATACTCTAATACGTGTGACATTAAACATGTAACTTATATTCACAGCACCTTAACTTTATGATACAAAAAGGGTAGGCTCAACCAGTGAAGTTTATATTTGTGTATTTGTACAGAGGAGACAAATTTTAAGGAATTTTTATAAATTACTAAATATTTTGTAGCTATCTCTGAAGGTGCAGGGGTTCCATTCAGAATTAATGTCATGAAGGACAAAAATCAAGTTTCCTATTTAGAAAGAATACATGACTTTAACTTAGAATGGAAATTAGGGGCTAGGGCAGAAGTTAGGAAGAGAGATGAGAACCCAGACAAAGACTCATCTTCCGTTTGCCCCTCCAGATCCACTCTTCACCATTTTGTGTCCTAATCTTTTCCCTAAAAGGCTGAGATAAATGTACAGCATTCTGTGGCCTTCTGATTTCCAGTTTGATTCTGAATTCAGTGAGTAGGAAGTAGCGGTAGGAGATTTGGCAATAGACATGGAGTCAGCTAAATATAATTATTTATTTGGCTGTATCCTTCCTGGGTTATTTATTTTCCAAAGACCACTTCTGTCAAGCCACCCTCTGTGTATTAATAGCTTCTCTGGTTTCTGGTAAGTGCTCTTTCCTTTCTCTTTCAAGCCGACTAGTGGTAAGGGCTGCTCCAATGTTAATAGTCTGGGGTACTGTGTTGTCTGTGCTGACTTCCCTAAATCCTGCCCTAAAAATAGTTCCCATATTAAATGTCCAGATGAAGCAGCTTTAGTGATCTACCTGTTTCTCATTGGCACCCTGACTGAAACAGAGATCAAAATGCAGGGGCAACACCAAGAAGGATTTCAGCACCAGAGTTGGCGGAACTTGCTACTTAACAAGTAGGAAGAGTGACATAGATATATGAGCTGAGAGTGATTTTCAAGTTTGTGAATGGTTTTGCAATTGATTCAGAATTAAATATAGGAGTACGAAATTTAAGTGTGTGTAAAATGGAAATGGTTTTGGGTTAAGTTTGTGATGCCACAATAGCTTCCATATCTAGGAAACAGAAATGTGGATCTGAAAAACATAAGATGTGTAAGATAAAAATATGTATTTTCACATTGTTAGAATATAGCATGTAAACTTAGGAAAGCAGTGACATTTTTCAACAACAATGAGCACAATATAGTAGTTGAAGATACTGAAGATACTGAAGAGATTGGTAGTAATACAGCTTAAATTAAAGAGCTTGGGTACAAGGCCTATCCTATATACCCTCATCTCTCAAATGGAATAACATGCAGAATTGTAATAATATTAATATCACATAATGCATATAAAATCACTGGCCACAGATCTGAATCATAGTAAGTGATCAAAAAACCTATTTTTCTTCTCTTCACATTGAGGGAAAATGGGGTTTTGATTATTAATGAAGTTTATTAAGAGCAAGTTCCATATACTAGCATAGTAAAACATATGAGAAAAACTATAATGAAAGTTAAAAGAAGATATTAAAACTAGAAATTAAAGTACCCAATGTTTCATTGAGCTGATTAGAATTATAAACATAACGAAAACTTTAATTTATTTTCTTCTTTTTTTTTTTTTTTAGATTTATTTATTTGAGAAGGAAAGGGAGAGCGAGAGAGAGAAAGAGTGAGCACACAGGCAGGGGGAGGGACAGAGGGAAAAGGAGAGAATCTCAAGTAGACTCTTAGAGAGCATGATGCCCAAAGCAGGGCTCTATCATACAACCCCATGGCCATGACCTGAGCCACCCAGGTGTGCTCCAAAGACTTGAATTTCCATACTAACAATACTACATAGGAGACCTTATTCTCTCTTTTAAAAAAAAAAAAAAAAAAAAAAAAAAAAAAGATTATTTGAGAGAGAAAGTGTGTGTACAAGCAGGGGGAGGGGCAAAAGGAGAGAGGGAGAGAGAGAGAGAAAGAGAGAGAAGCAGACTCCTGCTGAGCATGGAGCCCAAACCACAGTGATCCCAGGACCCTGAGATCATGACCTGAGCCAAAACCAAGAACCAGCCACTTAACCCAACTGAGCCACCTAGGCGACCCAGAGACCTTATTCTCTTTCCTTAAATGAACATATAGCATAAAATGAGATCACTTGAGAACTTTTGATATAATTAGAATGTGGAGTGGTATTAAAACTGCCTTGTCCTTACATCTGTAGGAACTGGAATGGTTTTATTTATTTTTTTAAATCAAGTATTTTTCTTATATGCACTAATATTGAAATCATGCATATTTGATATCCTCCCTTAAGATTCTAAATGCATGGTGATCTCAATGGAATAAAAACTTACTTCTTGTTTACCTGAGATCCAAAGTAGGTGTTCCATATGCCGGGAGACTTCTAGAACTCAAGTCTCCTTCCATCTTCTAGCAATATGGTCTTTTCCTTCAAACCTTCAGCATCACACCTTGCATTCAAAAAGAGCTCATCAAAACGTTTTCTTAAATAAGGGCAGTTCTCTTCCTTAAAGGAATTCTGATTTTATTTGCTTAAATTTTAGCATTCCATGCCACTGTATCTGTGTGTCTACTTACATTTCTGCCCATGTAGAATTTTGCAGGCATTTTTGAACTTTAACATTCTGAGCAGTGAGCTAAGAATTGAAAATATAAGGATGCATAATATATAACAGCTATTCTTAGAGCCTAGCAGAGAAGGCAAACACTTAGGCCCAAAACTTTAGTAAATATTACAAATGCTACAACAGAAGTGTCTTATGAGTGCTATAAGAATAGGAAGAAAGAACTTACGTATTCGTGGTGATTCCCCAGGATACTAAGAGGAAGAAAAGATTTCCTAGCTTAATGGGTGACATGAATGAATCACTAAAATAGTTTTTTTCCATGAATATGAGCAAGTGGGTAAGATCGCCTCCATTATCTTGGGGTCTGTGGCTAAGATGAGACCCTAAAGACCGTAATAGAAAAGAGAAGATACTGATACCTTGGAGAGAGTAAGGACTAGGTGCATCTTCAAAGCGACCACTCCCCTCATCTTGGTGGTTCTTCCAGGATTGGGACAGATCAGATATCTGTCTTGATCCTGTGGCTGTGCCCCCTTTTGGCTTTCTTGCTGTTCTCTGTTTTGGGATGGTGTGTCAGGGCTGAGAGGGCATAGGAGCTCACCCAGATGGAGCAGGGGTGTGGATATTACACGGACATTGAGCTCCTGGCCTCTCCCAGTGCTTCAGGCAGTAACCCCCCAACCAGCTCAGAAGTAGCTGGGTCCTGCAGATCCAACCAGATGAGCCACAAGTCTTGTTCCTGAATTCCATGCTGATGTTTCCTGAGTGACTGCCAAAGAACAGTCATCTCTAGCTACTGCTGAAAAATTCTTCAGGGGTGGATACGAGATTCAACTCACTTGGCTGCTAATGAGCTGACCCCAGGGCTGGGAGGCTGTCTTGCATTTCCAGACCATTGGAGATCCCCTTCTGCCCTGGAATGCCGTGGAGGAAGGCCTCCAACAGATGTACACACTGGACATCCTCAATTGGATCTGCCCTGCTCTCGGGTCCCTCTCAGAAGACACGTCCTTCACCAGTGGACTGCAGCACCTGCCAACAGCTGCTCCTTTGGAACTGTAGCACTTGCTGGCCAGCCTGTTGGTCAAGGGCATGGCCATGAGCGAGTAGAAATGCAGACTGTCACTGATGTCAGCTTGATCAGACACAAGAATGAGCCTGGCCTTGTTACGCTCATGTTGGGGCCCGGCCCACCACATGTGGACTTCATTCCCTGACCCTTGGCCATAGCGTGCCCAAGAATAAAAAGGAAGAACAACTCCATCCTTCTCTCTACACCCATTAATCCTGAAGAGGGAAGGGGAAGAACCACCAGTGTTTCCTGGCCAGGCCTCAGTCCTGCCCGTGGTAGGGGACACACGTGAGATCTGTCTACCTTCTGCCAGGTCGTCACCTTGACCTTCACACCTCCCTGAAAGGGTGGAGATTGGAAAGAGGTTAGTTTTTAGGGGAGCCCCTTTTGGCTTTCTGTTTTGGAGAGACAGCTCATGGAATGGAGTTGTGCAGCCCTTGAGAACATTGTAGTAGACAAGAGGCCTTGGACTTCCTTTGTAGCCTAAGTACGATGAGACACAGGGTCCTTGGGTCCTTTCCTCACAGGAAAACCACAGCCTGACCATGTTCAAGGAGCCCGGAAGAGAGAGGGATGTCCTCACCTCCAGCCACTCTCATGGGAGCTGGCAGCCAAAGCTGAGAATGGAAGAAAATGAGCCAGGGTCAGTGGTCATGCTAGGTACACTGGGGCACTCAGCTGTAAACTCTATTTTGTCTCCTGTTATGCTTGAACCTGTGCAGCAAGATGGGTAGACACAGGAAAGTAACTCACTGTTACATGGTCCCCCAAAATACTACATGGCCGATCCCTTGGCCTATAACATAAGAGCATCTTGACAGTTTTACCGCCCCCCCCTTTTTTTAAGATTTTATTTATTTATTTTACAGACCGAGATCACAAGTAGGCAGAGATGCAGGCAGAGAGACAGGAGGAAACAGGCCCCCTGCTGAGCAGAGAACCTGACATGGGGCTGGATCCCAGGACCCTGGGATCATGACCTGAGCCGAAGGCAGAGGTTTTAACCCACTGAGCCACCCAGGTGCCCCAGCCCCTCCCCCTTTTTTAAAGTAGGCTCCATGCCCAATGTGGGGCTTGAATTCATGACCCTGAGATCAAGAGTCAAGTGCTCTACCAACTGAGTCAGTCAGGGGCCCTGAGGCTTTTATCCTTTTTTGAAGGTCTTTAAAAATGCAAAATTTTTACTTAATACTTATTTAAAACATATATACATTTTGGGTTTAATGATGCTGGTTTCAGTATTTGTAATTTTTTTTTTTTTTGTAATGCTTTTCCTTTTTAAAGTGTACTTTTGCTGATTGTTCTTGTGGGGAAAGGAAGCAGCAGTCACTTCTGAACGGTCATATCTCTTTGTAGGTTCATGGGTGGCTCAGAACCATTTACTGTGTGTCAATTCTGGCTTAAGGAGTGTGTGGTATTAGGAATCATAGCAGCTTTGTGAAGATGGGCAGAGCCTTCCAGCTCTATTCTTCATAGCCACAAGTGCTGGGCACAAAGGAACCTGTTACTGGATGGGGTTAAATAAGTCTGATACTACTTAGCATGTGCGTTTTTAAAAGCTGATATTTGGGGCACCTGGGTGGCTCAGTGAGTTGAGCCTCTGCCTTCGGCTCAGGTCATGATCCCAGGGTCCTGGGATCGAGCCCAGCATCAGGCTCTCTGCTCGGCAGGGAGCCTGCTTCCCCCTCTTTCTCTGCCTGCCTCTCTGCCTACTTGTGATCTCTGTCTGTCAAATAAATAAATAAAATCTTTAAAAAAAAATAAAAGCTGATATTTACTACCTATAAAAATTTACTGTGTATTAGTAACTTTATAATTGTCATCTGTCATCCTCACAGTCACTTGGGTAGATGCATCCTAGTTCACATACTCTGAATTTCTCATATTCTAGGACACGTGCCCCATAGGCCTCCTTCCATCCCACAGCTGTAGTGAATTTCCTGGGCTCCCTGCTGAGGCCAGACTCTCCAGCTGTGAACTAGATTCTCTTGCCTTTCACCTATTCAGGGACCTCTGCTGGCATCCTCCCTCCCTCCTCTCTCACCCCATCATCCTCTGTGACCATTTCCATTAGCGTGAAAACCCTCTCCTAAGGCCTTTTCCCATTTAACCAGCAAGTTCATTTCTTGTTCCACTTTACGGGAATGTTCCTTGGTAGTGCTGTCTCTAATACCTAACACTGATCATCTCCCATTCTCTTCGGAAACCCTTTAGATCATACTGTCATACCCGTAACTTCACCAGACCTGTTTTTATTAGAATCTCATTGTGGAATCCCAAGGTCAGTTCCGTGATCCTTTTATCTGGCTCCCAGCAGCATTTTCAACGTGACATCGCTCCCTCCTCCTTGGAGCATTTCATCCTTGGCTTCTGGGTCATCGGACATCTCACTTCACACCGCGCCTCGGTTTTTATTGCTGATACTTCTGATCTCCCGGACATGCCCTCTCTGAAAGTCCTGGCACTCCATTGCTAAGGCTCCTTCTCATTTGTAGCCATGTGTGTGGTATACACGCTGATTTCCACTCTCCGGCTCAACACTCAGTAACACTTTTTTACTTGGATGTTTGTTTCATTGGCATCTCAAACTTAACATTTCCAAGACGGAACATCTGCCTTGAACCAACATCTTAGCCGCGATTATTTTAGTGCAGTAAAATACTTATTTGTGCGAGTGTTTCCTTTTTTGAAATAGTTATTTTATTTATTATTATTATTGCTTCTTTTCTTGGCTACCCCACTCCATCCCTGCCTTTTTTTTTCTGTGAGGGAAACCTGGCTCTTTCTATTTCGTATGCCCTGCTTCTGTGTAAGCTTCTTTGAAGAAATGTTTCTGCTTCTGAAGTGGACCAAATGATCTATAATCCTTTGATTCGCAGGCAGACAGAATGTTCACTCAAGTCAAGAGGAGTTTGCTTGAGTGAGGAGAAAGTGATCAGACTCTTCCATCTAACCTTTGTTTTCTAAGCTGAGCCTATGTTTCTTCCGGAGGTGGTATTATGTCAATGAAAAACTCAGAGTCAATTATCTTCAAACAAGATCCTTTCTCCAATCAATAAAGAACATTTTGCTGTTTCGATTGGCAGACGTGAGTGAAATGTTGGCACAGTGTTCAAATACTTATCACTCTGTTAATGAGGGTATTATTTTTTTTGTAATCCCAAAGGAACCGGCATCACAAAGTGCCAGATAGAATGTAGTGTAGGATGAGTGACAAGAGCTTTTAGCTGGCAGTAACTGAAATGTGCAGTTATTGACATGAGAATATATCACCTGTCATCTCGTAAGGAACAGTATATTTTGGAAAAAAAATATAGTATTCTGGTTAATTCCTATTTCATCATTGTATTTATAATATTCTCTCATCTGACACTTTTTTTTTTTTTTTCCATCATCTGCATGACTTCTATGGTTTCATTCCAGGCAAGGCTTCATTATTACGTTAGGGAGACAGTGAATAGCGGATAAGTTGACCTTGAGTCTGGAACAAGTAATGAAACAAGAAGCAAGATTCGTTTTGCTTTCTTTTTGTTCAGGACCTGGTTTAGTTATCCAGAGGGTAATGATACTTTTCCTTAATTACTGAATTATTCTGACATGCCGCGCTTATTTTATTTCACATGGTTAGTCTTAGTAGAACAGCAAGATGAAGCAGGACACTGAGTCTGTCATCATGATAGTTATAAGTGACATAAATTCTGGGTTGAATGGAAATGTCTGGCACTTATTGAATCAACAAAATCAAAGCAGGTCAGAGGTGAGAGAAGTTTTGCTATTTTAAAGAATAACACAAGCTTTTCTGCTTTCTGACAGCTAATTATTTTGACATACATCAGTATATTATGAATTCTTTAGTAGTTAGAAGTAATTAGTTATTTTCAATGACCATCTTATTCAAATGCTAATATTAAAAGGAAAATGCATACTTTGAATCTTTATTTAATGGTTGATTTGCATATATGGTTATTACCCTTTGAATGTTCTTAGAGATCTTGCATACTGATTGTCCAATTGTTGTACAGTTGTCACACATACATGCACACACACACACACACTTTTTTTGTTTTTTCGAGAAAACCTCTAATAATGAGGAGGGCAGTAGGTTTCAGGATAGTATCTCTTTTTCTCTTTTAAAAAAGTAAAAACATTACTTTGGAGTAAGGTTGACCTGCATTTTAACACTATCTCTGTCCCTTAATAACAACCCACTTGAGATGTAAATTTGCAGTCCCAGACTCATTTGTCTGTCACAGCTTCTGAATCTACTAAGGACACATCTGTGAGGTATAGGGATTAAATGTGATCACACATATATAGAAAGCATCCAGTAGAATGACTTACAAATAAATGGCTCGCAAAAGATAATAATTTTCTTTTAAAATAGCAGAAAATTTCTCCCCAAATGAGTTAAACCTTTTAGTTAGTAAAGCCATAATGATGTGTGTTTAGCTCAATTTCTTGGCATATCAGGAGACACTGTTTCTAATATTTCTTATTTTATTACATTTATACTTTAGGATCACTTTTTAGTTTACCACTTTATTTGCCCTGTACACTCCCATGTCAGAACCTCCAAACACAGAAAAGTCTTCCTTCTCTTAAATTTGTTTTGTTTTTGTTTTTGTTTTTTTTTCCCTTAAGGTTGGTCTGAAAGCATTCAATGTGTCAATAGAAGTATAGCAGTCAAAAACCTGAAAAAAAAAAAAAAAACACCTGCTCAACTAAATTCTTGTTACAATGTAGGTTTGCAATAAAAATTCTTCAATGGCCATACCAACCCTGATAATAACTTTCATGTTCAAATGTTAAATATGAATAATTGTGACATGTATGTATTAACAACTCTATAAGGTATCTAATATTAGGGAGAAGATTTTTGAACCTATTAGGTATATAGTTTTGTCCATATTAAACCTACTGGAATTGGAATATTTGAAAGCCCAAATGTTTGAAGTAGATGTGAATCCTGCATATTATGGGTTGTTTTCCAAGCAGATCAAGCAAAAATGGACCTCCATCTTAGTCCACTAAAACATATAATTACATAAAGGATGTGATTAAAAAGTGGGAAAAAAAACCCTAAAATTTATCAAAGGAAAGCTAGCATTGTTTTTTTGGTATTTTTTTAAAGATCGTATTTATTTGAGAGGAAAGGGAGATGAATTGCAGGGTGGGGGTCAGTGAGGGACAGAGGGCAAAACAGACTCTCTACTAAGCAGGAAGCCCCATGCACCCTAATTCCAGTACCTGGACATCATGCTGTAAGCAGAAGGCAGAGGCTTCACCAACTGAGTCACCAAGGCACATGAAAGCTAGCATTGTTAATAAATATTTTAAAAATAGTAATAAAACCAAATGTATATTCCTAAGAGAAAAAAACATTAATTTATACTATAGTGACACATGGAGTACTATAAAATATAAAATGTGAAAATGAATAAACTACATCAAAACTATAAATAATGTTAAAAAAATATTGAGTGGCAAAAATGTTACACAAACTACATACAATAATGTACCATTTTTGGAGAACTCAACTATTAAAAAAAAAAGAAATCAAGTACACACATACCTATTAAACCTGGAGATAAGTGCATATCAGCTAAGAGTATAAAATGAGCATAAAATTAGAGACAGATTTTATTACAGTCGTCACTGTTAAGGGTGGAGGGGAAGCCAGTGGATGGGATAGGAAAAGAGGGGAGAAGCAGCTGCAGCCGGACCCTGTCTCACGTGCTTCACATAGAGTAACTCATTTCACACTCATAACCATCTCATACAGCAGGTGCCGCTGTCACCCCATCTTACAGATGATGCAAGTCAGTCCAAGAGTTTGTCCAATGGTGCACAGCTATTACCACAGGACCCAGATTTAACCCAGAACATCTGGGTCCAGAAGCTGTGTTCTTCATTATTGAGACAAAGTCTGAAATCCATATGATGTTCAAGTTACTTCTATTGTTATGCTAGTTTTAAAAAAATGGGTTAAAAAAATGAGTTAAAGTCAGAACCAAAATGTAATATATGGCTGGAAGTTGCCAAAATCCATTAGAATCATAGCAATGGCCTTTTCCCAAAGTGTTTTTTTTTAATTTTTTTTAGAAAAGAGTATACAACATAACGATTCTCTCTGTTTACTTAAGAGCAAAAGACGGAGTGCACTATAAATAGTCTAATGATAACAAAATAATATACATATTTGATACTTATATGCATGTCCTTATTAATGTTCTAATGAACTAATGTTCATCTTGACCAAATTTTATGCTTTCTTTCTAATCCCAGTGTTGTTTGATTCTAAATTGTTTTTTTTTTAACAGTGTTTAAATAGTCCAGAAGTAGTTTATAGAGTTGGCATAAATGAAAATGCCTTTTCTATCCAACACCATGAAATTCCAATGATAAAGTATGTTAGCAAATTTCAAAAAAAGGAGGATATATTTTTACTGTGATTTACCAAAACATACTATAAGAATTTATTGGGAGAATGACCAGAAGAGATCATTCTGGGCTTGAAGTCAAATCTCAACTATTTGATCATACTTTTTAAAAAAATTTTGATGCTTTTTATTTTGTAAGGGTACTCTTTTTTTTTTTTTAAGATTTTATTTATATTTGAGAGAGAGTAAGAGAGAGCATGAGAGGGTAGAAGGTCAGAGGAAGAAGCAGACTTCCTGCGGAGCTGGGAGCCCTATGAGGGACTAGATCCCAGGACTCTGGGATCATGACCTGAGGTGAAAGCAGTTGCTTAATTGACTGAGCCACCCAGGTGCCCTTTTGTGAGGGTAGTCTTAATGGAAGAGGTATTCCCCATAAGTTACAGGCAAATGCTTAATTTTCTATCCAGTGATATTAAAGTCGCCCAGACTAGAAATTCTCAAAAAGAAAAATTGTCAGGTAGGAACAGAGGGACACTTAGTGTCTTTCCTTTTGTTTTATTTTCCACTTGCTTTGGTCATCTCTACTATCATTTTGCCCATTATTAAATCTTACCAGTATTCTTTCCTCTACCCAAGATTGATTGGGTACTAAGAACGACTGTTAAGTTTTCAGCACGAGCAACTGGATAATGAACAGTGTCATTTTCTGTGTCAGGGAATATGTTTAAACTGGTTTAGGAAAATGTTCAGAAATGTTGACCTGCAGGTAGCTAGAGGATAATCAATTGATAATATCCAGTAGGGCTATTGAATATGTGTGTCTGCATCTTATGAGAGATCTTATGAGAGAGATTCTGAATTATGACATTCAAGCATAAGAACAAGCGAGAGCAGACAAAGCATAATTGGGCTGTACACAGAGCCAGCACAAAGGAGGAAATAGCATTGATATTATTAGTTAGAATATTGACTTAGTGAAAAAAAAGGTCAGTGACTGCCAGCTGTGTACATTTTAGTGACTCACTTAAGCTCTCTAAACATCAGTTACCTTCCTGTGGGGGATGCAGAGGTGAGGAGGGGGAATGAAAGGACGGTACCATCTCTGATTACACACAGGGCCATGTATATACATGTACCGTTGTGAGGGTCAATTAAGATAATGTAAGTGAAAGTTCATTGTAAATTACTATTTGATGTGTAAATTATACCTAAAGTGTTATACAAATGAGATGTTACTATAATTGTCACGAAATATAGACTATCGGCAAGCTTTATCTACTTTACAAAAAAATAGTCTGGAATTTTTTAATTTACAGAGCAATAAATATTTATCTTTATATTCATAGGGACGTGCCAGAATTATCTTTTCTTTCCTGAAGTCCATTTCATTCGTAGAACCTGAAAATTGAACTGGGACTTCAGGATGACATCATCCAATCCCTTACTTGTACACACACAGAAAACACAGATGTAGAGCACCTGGGTGGCTCAGTGGGTTAAGCCTCTGCCTTCGGCTCAGGTCATGATCTCAGGGTCCTGGGATGGAGCCCCACATCGGGCTCTCTGCTCAGGAGGGAGCCTGCTTCCTCCTCTCTCTCTGCCTGCTTCTCTGCCTACTTGTGATCTCTGTCTGTCAAATAAATAAATAAAATCTTAAAAAAAAAAAAAAAGAAAGAAAACACAGATGTAGTTTAGGTTATTGCATGATTAGAATTCAGAACTCTAATCTGAAGTTAGGGCTCAGATTTACACAGTGTGAAAATGGCCAACTGATTGGGAGTAGATCCAGCTTTTCAGAACCTTCTCCATTCCTAACCACTTCATTCAATGAACTCAATCTTGCATTTTCTATTTTTTTAAATTCTTTGTCGCATATTTTATTTTGTAAAGTTACTTTTATGAAAGACATAATCCCCCATGTACAGTAAATGCCAAGTATAGCTGAAAGACTATACATGAAAATATTTGCATGATATTATGGAAATCTGCATTACTTACTGAAAGATGCCTCTTAGATGAATTATTCATTCATGTATCTATTCAGTCATTTGTGCTTTTATTTATTCATTTAACAAATATGTATTGAGTACCCATTATTTGTGGGGCACTATTTTAGATGTTGGGGAATAAATGCTCTTAAGAGATTGGCAAAACACAAGTTAAAATAAAATACATGAGAAAAGCTCTGAACGTCATCTGTTGAGCTGAGTCCTGACTGATGAGTCAGCCATAGAATGATCTGGTGCATGTGGGGGTGGGATGAGTCCAAACATAGGGACCAGAGGTACAAAGACATAGTATGTGCAGTTGAAGGATGAGACCGCTGCATCTACTGTAAAAAAAACAAAACAAAATAAAGCAGAAAACACGCGCATACTAAAAACAAAAACAAAAACTAAAACAAAAACAAAAAACAAACTATTTAAATACAATCTTCTCATCTCTGCAAACAACATGTAGAGCCTCGTTAATTAGATAGGTTTGGCTTGGGTGCCTGGGTGGCTCAGTTGGTTAAGGGACTGCCTTTGGCTCAGGTCATGATCTCGGAGTCCCTCATCGGGCTCCCAGCCCCCTGGGGAGTTACTTCTCCCTCTGACCTTCTCCCCTCTCATGTTCTCTCTCTCAAATAAATTAAAAAAAATCTTTAAAAAGAAAAAAAAATGTGTGGCTTACTTTGCCCATAAATTGCATGACTTACTAAGTTTTAACTTAGCTATTTAAACTTTAGCTATTTTAAGCTGGGTTTCTTAAAAGAGGTGTGTTTTTATTTTTTTTAATACATACTATTTGAACGAGGTTGATGCAGAATATAACATGTGATATAAGGAGGGAGAAAATGTGGAAATATGGGACAGAGTTGTTTAACCAGAGAGACTGATTTTGATTTATGGATATGTAAGTTTCTAGAACAAAGAATGTATGGTGGGGGTACCCTTGTTTTTTGTTATTGTTGTGTTGTTTTGTTGTTGTTTAATTCCATATTAATGGAAAGACTAATTCATCTTTGGTGTGGATCAGGATGACTCCAAAAAATTTGTAAAAATAGAGGCCTAGGTTTGATTTCCGTTCACCAGGCTTGGGCCCCTGGATTATTTTTATTCATTTCAAGGTGATTTTAATTGCACCAAAGTTTAGCAACCACTGATGACTATATTGTCCGATGAAACATGGTCACAATTATTATAGAAGATACAAATTGCAGGTTGTCTGATTTCCAGTTTGGGAAATAGAAGACACACTAATGAAAGGGGATTTTCAAGACACAAGTAGCTGTTGAAACAGAAAACTATTAGTAAATTCCACATACTGTTAATACCAAATCTTAGGTTTAAAATAGGTAACACTGTGTGTTATGATATCAATTAAGAAGCCATGTGAGCCATGACTCACATTTTCCTGAGTATGAAGTAAGTACACTTACATAGTTCCCACTTAACCCTCTACTTATCTAGATGTTGTTGGTGCTGTTGTTGCTATTGTTGTTTTTTCAATGAGTAGATGGATAAAGTACCAATGATTATGTAGATTAAGTTGGTTTTAGGCTTATCATGACCTGGCATATCAACTTTTGCAAAAGAATATCTATTGCAATTCCAGACATTTTTTCTTGAGATCATCTGCCAAATGTCTGCATACCTGTGTTTGACTTGGACATGACCTTCAGATAGATGCTCAGGATATGTCAGATATGCTTTTAGTGTTTTCTGAGATCATACGTGAAGTTCTATATTCATTTCTATATCCTACATTAGTCAAACCATAAAGATAAATCTCCTGCATCAGGGAGAACCAACATCGTATAAAATATAGGTTTATGAAAAAAAGTGTAATTGTATTTAACCATATTTTTAAAGTGGATTAATCTGTTTTGTAATAGGTTTTTTTTTTAAGATTTTATTTATTTATTTGACAGAGAGAGATCACAAGTAGACAGAGAGGCAGGCAGAGAGAGGTGGGGAGGGAGGCTCCCTGCTGAGCAGAGAGCCCAATGAGGGGCTCGATCCCAGGACCCTGAGATCATGACGTGAGCCAAAAGCAGAGGCTTAACCCTTTGAGTCACCCAGGCACCCCAGTTTTGTGACAGTTTTTAATGTCACTTTTTTTGTATAGGCTTTTCATTAGAAATATCTTGGCTTCTTTTGTTTAATTGTTTGAGTCTTAGTTAAAATTGAGGAGAGAGGGCATAGCTACCTGTGCAAAATATGACGGGAAGGATTATTTTATCTTTAGGAAAATTACTGTGTTCTGGATAGCTGAAAACTGTACCAAACTGTTACAATGAGTTGCCAATTCAAGGCAACTATGGATCATTAACCTAGGGAAGACTGATGGAAAAGTACATTTCACACTAAATTTTAGAAGCATTCAGAGAGAATAGAGAACATCCAGTCCTTATTCTCTCCCGCAGCAATGTGTTCCTGAACTACACTTCAAATATCAAAATACGATAAGTCATTTTTGGCCTGTAAAAATTAGGTCCATTTAATACATGGCTGTTTCCCCCTCCCCCGCCATTTGCATCAATAAATGAAAATGCTCATTTCAGCTACTTCCTGCACAGGTTCAACTGCTGAGACTTGAGTCAACAAATATTTCCTGAGCTCATACTCTGTGCCAGGAATTCCTCCAGGCACATTCTTCTCAGCATTATGCCCAAAGCTGAAAACTTAAAAGCAAGTAATGTATAGTCTATACTTCAAGGAGCCAAGAGTGCCAGTGTAACTAGGACTGAGTTGAAATGGAAAGGCAAATTGGACTGTATGTGGAGGGCTTTGAGTGCCATCCTCAAGAATTTGGGCTGTATTTGTCAAGTATCAGATTTATATGTTAGACAAATGAAGTAGGTCTATTTACATAGCTCCCAGTTAATTCCTTACTTACCTAAGTGTTTGTTTTTTTGTTTTGTTTTGTTTTGTTTTGTTTTTGTTTTTTTTCAGTGAGTGGTTGGATAATTGAAAAAATGACTATGTAGATTAAGTTGGTTTTAGGCCCATCATGACCTGGCATATCAAGCATTTTCTTCTTTGGGTATCAGGCCATCTCTGTTTGCGGTCCTTTTATATTGAATAGATATCAA
Organism: Lontra canadensis; assembly: GCF_010015895.1. Classification (NCBI taxonomy): domain Eukaryota; kingdom Metazoa; phylum Chordata; class Mammalia; order Carnivora; family Mustelidae; genus Lontra; species Lontra canadensis. The sequence goes on along the minus strand of NW_022631016.1, from coordinate 17,673,306 downwards.
CGCTCACTTCATTGTAACATGGGCATGAGCCTCAGACTTGCCAATTCAAGCGCACCTTCTTCTGGTCTTTCTAATGAGACATATGCAAATCAAGTATTTATAGATAAATGATTAGTTGGAACTCTCAGACAATAGGCATTTCATCAATATGTTGATTAATTACTAAACTGATAAAATATACCTGAGAGCACCACTATGAGAACAAAGAGAAAAAGGTCAGTAAAACCAAAGTATTTGAGAGAGAAATAATTGATGATGTCTGCATACTTGAATGCAGTCATGCCTGAGGCTGAAATTTCTTCTGTACTCACTTGACCCAACAAATTCCTTTTTTGTTGTTGTTCATTTAAACGAAATGGAATTTTTTTTTTCCATTTTCGACCAAAATAACTGTAGCTAATTAAAATAATCCTATGGGAGCACCTGGGTGGCTCAGTGGGGTAAAGCCTCTGTCTTAGGCTCAGGTCATGATCCCTGGGTCCTGGGATGGAGCCCCACATCTGGCTCTTTGTTCAGCAAAGATCCGGCTTCCTCCTGTCTCTCTGCCTGCCTCTCTGCCTACTTGTGATCTCTTTTTGTCAAATAAATAAATAAAAAATCTTTAAAAATAAATAAAATAAAATAATGCTATGAAGAGAAATTAATTTTTTTAAACCTGGTATGGGGGGACGTGAACTAGGAGAATAAATAAAAGCAAGCAGAGAGTTCTGACATAAAATTGGAAGGATGTAATGATTAAATTTAAAGATAAGAAAAAGAGAAAAGTAATTATTATTTCAAAGAGTAACTGAAAGGGAAAACAGAAAGAAAGATGGGGCAGCTTCTGGGTAGTTAAGGAGTGAGAAGTTTGTTTTAGGAACATTGTGTTTTGGTTACCCATTTGAGGTTAATGTGGGATTTTAGAAAGTATTATTAATATGGTTCTGATATGAAGAATTATTAGCCCCAAAGCTGCACATTTAGGATTTGTTAATATAGTTGACAAATGAGTGGTTGGAGGCAAGTCAAATACACTAGTATCTCAGATGCTGAGGAGGGAGGCAGTCCCACAGCAAAAGATGGAGATCCTGTAAACTCAATAATGGAGTTTAAGCAAAATGAGGGTCAGTAAAAATTGGTGGATCTTACCTGTTAAATGTCATCATCATTTTTAATAATAACTGTAAAATAGGGAGAACAATCACCAAACTTCAGTAGATTTGGGGACAAAGAATGAAGCCAGAAAGGGCAAATCATCTTTTTAAATAAATCTGGCAATGGAAGGAAAATACAATATAGGGTGTTACTTGAATGTTTAAGAAAAAGGTTTAAGAAATATTAAAAACACAAATTATTATGAATTTGTGGAAGTAGGAGAAGGAGGAAGTGAAGGAAGAGAAGAGACGATAAGAGATTAAAGCCACAGCAGAGAAGATTAAATTTTCCATGACTTTGGAGAGGGCAGAAAGTTGCAACCTTGGGGGAAGATGGGTGTAGTTTCACCTGCGCATGGAGGGAAGACAAAGTGAAGAAGAACATTAGTTCTGAGAGAGAAAATGGGGAAGAAGAAAAAGTACTGTATTACTTTGGTGAGGAGAAGGAGGCTGGCTGACACACTAAGAATAAGGCCAGTGGAATTAGGGGCTTAAAGTTTCAAAATAGCCATAGTGGAAAATAGGAAAAGGCCTAGATGAGTTGACTGGAGGTGATTAAAAACAAGACAAAACAAAAACTAATCCATGAGTATAACTGAGTTTCCACAGAGAGCTAGGAATGTTGTATTTGTAATTGAAGCTCTCTGTGAATATTTCTCTTAATAATGCTGAGCTATTATTGCACGATCTGAAAAATGAAATGATTGGGGGTTCCCAAGGTATGATTGTGGTAGAAAATTTGAGTAGCAAATAAACTAAAATTAATGGTGAAAGGCCAGTTTGAGTGATTGACATCACACACAGGATTCAAGCTGAAAAGCTTGTGAAGGAACATGGCAAGGGAGGGGGACACTGGGAGAGCAGGTTCTCCAGAGGACGGGGTTAGCTAGAAGAGAAGTCTGAGTCAGTGTGTGATACCACCGTCCAGTTCCTAAAACCTGTACATCCAGGGTGATGACAAGATCTGGGACTTTCTATAGATAAATAACACTATACAATATCTATACTCTTATGCATATTATAGAAAACTCAAATTAAATAGAACTGAAATTCATTTTCATGATGCGGAGTAGTATTCTGGAAACTAGGATCTCAAACGAGTTAAAAATACGTGTCTTAAAAAAAGAAGCGTATTATGAGGTATTTTGGAAGTTGGAAAATAAAAGCTTAAGAAAATGAGAGGATATGAAGTACAGAAACTTCACAGATTGGCTACACTCAAGAGAACGTGTATCAAAAAAAAAAAATTTACCACATATTCACCATAATAAATACACTTACAAGCTGGTAATATATTCTCCACTGTAAAATGAGGAGTATGTCATTTTCGAATATCGCCTAGGACATAACTTCTTTGATACTACTTCCTAAAGGTCTTTGTTTCGTTGAGAAATCTAAGCATGTGATTTTTAAAGTTAAGTTTATTTTAGTTCAATACTATTTCTCAGTTGACTATGCTTTAATATTGTATTTTACGTAGTGTGGGGGTCTGGCAACCAACAAAGAAGTAGTAATATTCCACCTTTCAAGCATGGCAGTTGGTGTTATATTACTTTGTGGTGTGCGATGTGATAAATGACCTACATGCAAAGCATTTGTGAGAGATTGCACGTGGGTCAGGGGGAGTTTAGAGATGATAAACAAAACTGCATTAACACAGGGCTGAAGTCACTTAGAAAAGGAAAGCCATAGATCAAGTTTAACTGGGCAACATTAATGGAAGTTATGGGCACACATCTCAAAATGAATATACCCTGAAGAATTTATAGAACACCTCTCATAATTGGAAAAAGACAGATTTTACAATTATCCTCAGGACAAGCCGCCAATAGAATAAAATACATAGTTTTAGTGTCAAAAGAAATGTATGAGACAAAAGGGAGACTTAGTTGAAATTGAAAGGAAGAAAAGAGGAAGAAACATGGAAACACAAATGCAATAGAGCAGAACTACAAACAGGCTCTCACTGGAGGGAAATATATTGAAAACATGTAGATTCTGGACTATAAATAATGTTTAATTGCTATTTAAAAAAGTACGTTTTTTTTTTCTAGAAAAAAACAAAATACGTTAAAAAGCATTCTTGTCACAAAAGTAAATATATCAGATCTTTAGGATTCTTACTATTTTTAATACATTATAAAGATTAATCTTTACCTTTGCTTGTCTTGGATTTGTTAAAGATCACTAAAGAATATTTGGTGAGGAAAGCATTCTCTATAAAACACTGTTTAGTAATTTCAACTTTGTAATCGGTTTTCTATTAAATATTCGCATAATTTGTGGAAGGAAATTGTAATCTTTTAAAGATCTAAATTTTGGAAGTTTTTAAAATCTCAGGATATAGCAAATGGTAATTTCATGCACCATTATGTAATTCATACTTATTTAGGTGTATCAGATGTATGAGGGCTTTATTTTTTCATTTTCTTCCCTTTTTTCTGCACTTATTTTATGGGGCTCATGATCTTCAGATTCAGTCATTTAAAACAGAAAAAGTCTGCATATTCTCATACCTTAAAACTGATATAACTGTATTCACTGCCGGTGTTAAATCAGATATCATTTAAATGCCTTAAGGAAGAAGAGTCTCATTTTCTTAAACTTTTTTATCTTATAATAGTTTTAGAGGGGTGCCTGGGTGGCTCAGCGAGTTAAAGCCTCTGTCTTTGGCTCAGTTCATGATCCCAGGGTCCTGGGATGGAGCCCCACATCAGGCTCTCTGCTCAGTGGGGAGCCTGCTTCCCCCTCTGTCTCTGCCTGCCTCCTTGCCTACTTGTGATCTCTCTCTGTCAAATAAATAAATAAAATTAAAAAAAAAAGAAGAAGTCTTAGAGTTATGGAAATTTGGAAAGGTAGTCCAGAGTGTTCTTATGTACAGCAACCACTGTTTCCTCTGTATCAGACTCTTACGTCAATAGGGTGCATTTGTCCTGATTAATGAATGACACAGTGAATTCGAGATGCCTCTTAGAATCTCCACTAAGTGGGCTAATAGTGAGTCAGAACCCAAAAGAGAGATGTGGCATAGATCTATATATTTGGCAGTCATTATCAAAATGATGGTAGGTCATATTATGGGATAAGGTAAAATAATCTAGGATTTGAGTTTTAAAGAAAAGAAAAATGTGATTATGTGGGGGAGGGGTGTGGGAGAAAGGGATTGAGAACCAAGTTTTGAGTACCCACCACTGAGATGCGAGGAAGAGGAAGGAGAATGAAGATCAGTGTTGGTGAAGCAGGAGAACAGTTAAGTAGAAGAATGTTCTAGAAGCCAAGGTCTCCCTTCAGAAGGGAATGGGCAATTCTGTTAAATGCATTGAAGAGGGCTGCTGATCACCCATTAGATTTGTCAAGATGGTGGTCCTTGATGATGACCTGTCTGTGAGTAGTTTCATAAAATAGTATAATTTGTTAGAAAAAGGAAAGTGACAGTCAGAATAGAGAATGAAGTAACTGGATTAACTTCAGGAGTAATGTACCTCATTAGAATACCAACCACTTATTTTTATGTCTGCATATCGGTTGTCTCTGGCCAATGTGTGTGGGGTTAGTTCAATATCTACATCAGTCCTATTCCTGACCTGGTAAGACTCCAGGCTTCGAGATGGTTCAGCTTTGTTTAGCATAATCTTCATTCTAGGGCATGGGCTAAAGGTCCAGCATTTACATATTTCCTGTGCTTCTCGGGTAACCTCATAGGAATTCAAGAGAGCAAGCAGAATGACAGAAGAGATTTTAAAGTTTCTGCTTATGTCATGTCCATTAGCATTCCATTAGGCAAAGCAAGGTGTCCAAACTGAATACGAACAGGGATGGGAGATGTGTGCAAGCAAATCTGTAGGAGGTACTAAGGATTTATATAAAAAAATATAACGGGGGCGCCTGGGTGGCTCAGTGGGTTAAAGCCTCTGCCTTCGGCTCAGGTCATGATCTCAGGGTCCTGGGATCGAGCCCTGCATCGGGCTCTCTGCTCAGTGGGGAGCCTGCCTCCCCCTCTCTCTCTGCCTGCCTCTCTGCCTACTTCTGATCTATCTCTCTCTGTCAAATAAATAAATAAAATCTTAAAAAAAAAAGAAATATATATATAATGGAATCTACCACAGGACTATTCTAGCAAGTAAACTTTTTTTTTTTTTCCCTCTTTGAAATTGGAGTGTAATGGCATGACGGTGTCCTAATGAGAGTGATTCTATAGAGAAGGGGAAATATTACAGAGCAGGAGCAGGGTTTCTTATGGGATGTAGGAAGCAATGGAATCCAGTGCAAAAGTTAAAGGGCTGAGTCTGAGTGGGAGCAGGGGCGATTAACACACTGTGGTAGGAGAGAAGACAGAGAATAGGGGTAAGATCTGGGTAGGCTAGTAGATTGGTGGTCAGCCAACAGGATAGTTCTTTTACAATTAAATCTCTTATACTCTTTCTTGCCCATAGTATTGTCTGGCTCTTGTTTCTTCTGCTCCTGCATAATGATGTTTTCTGAAAATACGTCCTTGTGATCTTTCTATTACCAGGGTATTGTCCTGCTGTAACTTAGGTTGTAACTTCAATCATTCATCTCTGCAAATTAAACCCAAATCAGGGGACCCCTGGGTGTCTCAGTCAGTTAAGTGTCTGCCTTCGGATCAGGTCATGGTCTCAGGGTCCTGGGCTTAAGCCCCACATTGGGCTCCCTGCTTAGTGGGGAGCCTGCTTCTCCCTTTCCCTCTGCCACTCCCCCTGCTTGTGCTCTCTTGTTTGCTTGCTCTCTCTCTCTGAAATAAATAAATAAAAATCTTAAAAAAACAAAAACAAAAACAAATCAGTACCTCAAGCCTTAATCTCCCTCATGTATGCTCAACCCTTGCAGGGCATACTGCTAGACAGCTTCAGGGGCAAATTTTGCTGACTCCTCAAAGAACATATAAAAATGAGTTAAGAAATATTGCTATTGTATTTTCTCTTCATATTTCTCTGAATAGTATTCTCAATTTATCATTCTGTATGGCCTGGAATCACAGTTTATATTATCATGACCATTATTTAATATGACATTTAGTAAGTGATCTAAATTTGTTGATTTTAACATGTTCATGATTTTAACATATTCATGTTCAATATTATAATTTCCTGCCTATTGTATTTCTGTACTTTAGTTCGGAAATGTAATATAAGTATGCACATTTATAACTTAACCTAATTGAATAAGAGGTCCCCCAAATGATGTATTACATATTATTAGATAGTGTATCATTATAATAATATTAATATTTTTATATTATATAATGTTATAGAATATTATGTACCATATATACATATATATATACTGTATTGTATGATATGTAGTGAACTATATCACATATTATTACATATTACATACAATACATAGTGAAATATATATTATATATTTTAAACATACCCTGAGATCATGACCTGAACCAAAATCAAGAGCTGGTCGCTTAACCTACTGAGCCATCCAGGTACCCCTATTATGTATTTTATATATATATATATATATATATATATATATATATATATCCAAAGACAATAGATATCTCTAAAATGTTTTGACAATAGCTATTATGTTTTGATAATAGCTACTGAATATTGATTAATAGGAAAAATAATGTTTTATTCTAGGTCCACATGAATCAGCTCAGAGAAAAGAAATGATAAAGAAAAATGGCTAATTGAGGAAATTTCATAAAGGGAGAGTTGTTACAAAGCAGAGTAGAGTTAAGGTCAACTAACACATACTGCTCCTATGTCCAGGTATAGCATTAAGGGAGCTGGTTATCACCTCTTAGCCCGAAGAAACAAAGGATACAGCCATCACCAGATTTGGGAGATTGTAGCTATAACATTTAGGCTATTGCACAAGAGCATTGGCCTTTATAAAAATGTCACAGCCAGACTCTGATGAAACAGAATGGAAGATCCAGGACCATGAGTATTCTAGCCTGCCTCTCATCTTGCCCTCTTAGCTCCTTCCAAAGCCTCTAACTAAACAAACACAGTGAAAGTCAAACCCTATTGATACAATCAATATGGGTCTCAAATCAGTATGGAAAAGTATGGAAAACTGACCTAAGAGATATTAAGCAGATCAAGGATCAAACGATTCATTTATTATTTAGGTAGTTATTGGATATCATCTGGTTATGAATGACTTGTTTCTAAATTTCCATACCTCTTTGCAGAATAATTATTTTATGTTTTAAAATAAAGACTTTTGAAATAATTTTGAAAAAAATTCCAAAGAGACCAAACAGCTACAAAAAATAACAAAATAGATTTGAAAAATGACAACAATGATAAGAAAAGCAATTGAAAAAAACAAATTGTAATGAAAATATCACTGGGCAGGTTTAAAAGCAAATTATCCCCAGTTGAAGAGGCATTTGGTAAACTGAAAGTTAGGTCAGAAGGAAGTTTTAAAATGCAACACAGAGAAACAATAGCATTGAATATTCACAAAAGAAGTTAAGAGACTTAGAGAATAGAATGTTAAGATGTAACATGTAGGGGTGCCTGGGTGGCTCAGTCGGTTAAGTGTGCAACTCTTGATTTCTGTTCAGGTTATGATCTTATAATTATGGGATCAGGGCCCATGTTGGGCTCTGGACTCAGTAGAAAGTCTGTTTGAGATTCTCTCTCTTCCTCTCCCTCTGCCCCTCCCCAGCTCTTTCTCTCTCTTTGTAAAATAAATAAATCTTAAAATAAAAAAAAAAAAAAAAAAAGAGAGAGACAGAGAGACCGAGACCGAGAGAGATGTAACATGTATTTATTTAGGTGCCCAGAGAATAGAAGGAAGAATGAGTCACTGGAAGTATATTTTAAGAGAATATTATTAATAATTACCCAGAACTGTTTAAAGACACTGATCCATAGATTTAAGAACCCCAACAAATCCTGAACAGAATACATAAAAGATTTCCAAGCCTAGTCAAATTATACTAATACTGCATAAAATCAAAAACAAAAAGAAAATCTTAAAACTATCAAGAAAGTGAAGAAAAAGTACCTTTAAGAACATGGCAGTTAGAAATATCTCTTCTATCCCAATATCAACAATGGATGATATGAGGCAGTGTGATTAAATAGGTAAGATGTTGAAAGAAAATATCCTCCAGTGTAGAATTCTGTACAGGGAGAAGTCTTTCAAAGAATGACTAAACAATGCTATTTTTAGGAAATAACAACAAAAAACAAACAAGAGGAGCTTTCTCTACCAGAAGATCCTAATTAAAGAAAGTAACAGACCTCAAATGGAGAGGTCCATGCAGCTTGAAGGAAGAGAGCCATGCATGTCTATAACTGAAGTGAAAGGTAACTATAATTATATAGTAGTATTTTTCCAAGCATTTTTTTAATGGTAGAATTTTTAAAAAATAACAATATGTCACAAGTCAAAGGAGTTAAAGGGTGTAAAAAATCTGCACTGTCATGGTGTCTATTAAGAGGGTATAAATTATGATGATCAGTAAGCTATTATATGTAGAGTATGCATATTTTCTTTTTTTAGGCTACCAAATAAAAGAAAACTAACAGAATTTATAGAGAAGAGGAAGAATGGAATGACAAAAAGTAATCAAGACATAAAAAGAAAAGAAAAAAGCTGTAGAGAAATGCCAGAATAAAAAAAAAAAAATTAAGAGCACGAAGTGAAATGATCTGTCTATACCCTCAGAATTCCACACATATATATATGTACAGGGCACAGGTGAGAATATTCATAACAGCACTGTTTACAATAAGCAGAAATTCAAAACAACTGAAATGTCAATCCACAGTAATCATGTATAGGTAAATTGCAGTTTATTTTAAAGCAGCACACTGTATAGAAATAAACATAAGTGAATTACAGCTTCAAAAAAAAAATGAAAGCATCATCTTTTAAGAATAATAGCAAAGAGTGGAAAATAAATCTCTAAAGAAAACACAGTATGATTCTACTTATATAAAATTCAATATTAAGAACTAAACAATGTGGTTTAAGGATACATTAGGGCAGGACCAGAAAAAAAAAATATATTAGCATACGCTTCATTCTAGGGGAAATGAATCAATTCTGATTGGGAAGTGACATATTTGTATTTCCTATGGGAAGCTGATAATATTCTATTTTACAGATTAGACTTGGCTACTCACAGTGTTTATCATATTTGTAAAATTTCACAATAACAACTCAGTACATTGTCCTTATTGATCTTCTTTAAAGCAAAACAAAAAAAGCTATGAAAACTTTTTGAAAACTACTGAAGAGTCTTCTTTCTTAATAATTCTCTTTTTCAAGTTAAATATCCTCAGGTTCTGGGCACCTGGGTGGCTCAGTGGGTTAAAGCCTCTGCCTTCAGCTCAGGTCATGATCCCAGGGTCCTGGGATCGAGACCCACATCAGGCTCTCTGCTCGGCGGGGAGCCTGCTTCCCCCTCTCTCTCTGCCTGCCTCTCTGCCCACTTGTGTTCTCTCTCTCTGTCGAATAAATAAATTAAAAAATATATATATATCTTCAGGTTCTGTGACATTTTTTTTTTCCTTCATCTAACCTCTTCCCAAGTCCCAGCACTGTTCTGCTGCCACTCTTTGCTCTGGGTGACTTGTTTTATATTATCTCTCAAGAACCTCGGCCCCCCAAGACAAATAACCTGCTCAATATAATGTACACAAAACAATGGGATTGAATTGATTTGGACTGTTGGCTTCCATTAAGGGAATCTATTATTATTTCATCATCTTATTTTAGCAAATTCAGCATAGTTTTGACTCACCTAGGCAATTACGCCAAGTTAAACTCATCAATTTCTCTTTAAGTCAATCCTTGTGCCTGTATTTATACATGCAAATTTAAAAATATCAGTAATACTTTTAAAATGTGTTTTCTTCATCACTATCATTCATGGCTGTTTGGAAATGCAATTTGACCAATTTTTGTCCTGTTATTGTTCCCAGTTTGAAGTTATCTTCGTTTTTAATATGCATAGTTTCAATGCCTTCACTAAAGAGATTGATTAAAACATTGACCAGAAATGGATAGAGAACAGAGTCCAGGGGCGCCTGTGTGGCTCACTGGGTTAAGTGTCTGCCTTTGGCTCCGGTCATAATTCTGGAATCCTGGGACTGAGCCCAGCGTCAGGGCTCCCTGCTCAGTGGGGATTAAGCTTCTCCCTCTGCCCCAACCCCGCTCCTCATGCTCTCTCTCCTTCTCACTTTCTCTGTCTCTAAAATACATAAATAAAATCTTAAAAAAAAAAAAAATGGGGGGGGGGAAGAACAGAGTCTATAAAGAGAGCTTTGGCAAATCCTTTCTCAGTTGAGAACTTTGGTTAGAACCCCTTTCTAGGGGCGTCTGGGTGGCTCAGGGGGTTAAAGCCTCTGCTTTAGGCTCAGGTCATGATCCCAGGGATCAAGCCCCACATGGGACTCTCTGCTCAGCCGGGAGCCTGCTTCCCTTCCTCTCTCTCTGCCTGCTTCTCTGCCTACCTGTGATCTCTGTCTGTCAAATAAATAAATAAAATCTTAAAAAACACAAACAAACAAACAAACAAAAAACCAAAGAACCCCTTTCTAGCTCACCAGTCTTCCCAGAATCTCCTGCAGAGGCTGCGATTGCTATTCTGCTCAGTTGCCCTGGGATTCCTGTTACGAGATCTGTGTGCCTTTGCACTTGCTGCAATGTGTGAGTTTTTCCTGTAACAGTCCAGTTGTTTCCTCATCTGCAGGAGAAGCCTTCCCAGCAACAGGAGTGTCTTTGATTGAACAGAGCCAGGAACACACCATTATCGTGCTTGCCCATAGCCAATAACTCAGTTCAAGAGCCTGTGAGGCATCTGTCCGGCTCAGTCAGAAAGGCATGTGTCTCTTGATCTTGGGATTGTGAGTTTGAGCCCATGTTGTGTGTAGAGATTAAAACCACACAAAACAAAACAGAAACCCCAAAACAGGAATCTATAACCCACTTTTCCTGCCTCCAGTCTGACAAATTCAGATGATATTTTGTCCATCCTTTCTTTGAACATGATGTAAAAGAGTCGCAATGGCTTCTTTGAACTCAAGATGCACAAGGTGCTCAATATCCCTTTTGGATAAAATGTTAAATAGTAAATTTAAATATTTAAATAGTAATTTACAGAAAAATCATACTGATAAGGAAATGCAAACTAAAGCCACAATGTGATTTGACAATATCATGTCCCATTAAACAGATATAATAAATTTTAGAAATTTGATTATAACAAGTGTTACTAAAGGTATAAGCCCATGGAAATTCTTCTGTGCTCTTGTGGGAACAATTCAGGATTATTTGGTAAAGTTCAAGATGTAGGTTCCATGCTGTTCAGTAATTCAAGCCCTGTACACACAGACTTATACATTTATTAGGAGGCATGTATAAGAAAGTACAAAGCACTATTTTTAGTGGGGAAAAAATGGAAACTATTCAAATGACATTAACATTAGGATGGATGAATATATTTTGTCATATTCATAAATGAATTATTGCTGCCTGTATCACTGTGGATGCATTTCAATAATAGAATATGCAGTTGATGGGAAGAAAGTTATGTAAGAATAGATAAAAGTGTGATGCCATTTACATTAAGGAGAAAACATATATCTTTGCTTAATAAGTTCAGAAATGCATACATATGCTATAAAATAATATAGAATACAACAATTGAGGAAAAGGCAAGCAAGAGGGGGTGCAGGATAGGTAGAAGCAATGGGACAAGAGTGCATTGGAGGTTTCCAAGATCTAGGGATGTTCTTTTTGTGGCCAGATGGTAGGCACATGTATCCGTTGTGGTTTTGGGGTTTTTTGTTTTGTTTTGTTTTGTTTTTAACTTGGAGCTTTAAAGCAAATTACCTATATAACTCTAAACATCATAATAATTTTTAAAAGAAAATAAAATGTAGCCAGGAATGATAATAACTTCTTGTAGTCATTTCTGCTTTATAAATGTCATAAGAGTTTAATATCTTCTAAGGCATCATATAATGTTACCCAGAATAAAAGTTGAGCTTAGGTCATGTGTAAAATGTACCCTCTTTGCTTTTTTTCTTCTTTTTTTTTAAATTTTTTAAAAGATTTTATTTATTTATTTGACAGAGAGAAACACAGTGAGAGAGAGAACACAAGAAGGGGGAGTGGGAGGGGGAGAAACAGGCTTCCTGTACAGTAGGGAGCCAGACGTGAGGTTCCATCCCAGGACCCTGGAATCATAACCTGAGCCAAAAGCAGATGCTTAACAACTGAGCCACCCAGGCACCCCCCTCTTTGCTTTTTAATGTCCATGATAGCTCCGCATTTCTAGTTTGTGCCTAATAGGTACCAGCCAGTCTTGCTCTCATAAAACTTACTGTGAATTTCAGCACTCTTAGAAAGAATATTTTTAAGATGTAGAAGAGTTCAGGAGAGAAACTTGCTGAAACTCTTCCCTTTCCCACTTTCCAATAGAAATGTCAGACCATACTTATTTTTTCATAGGAATTTGGCAAGAAAACCTAAAAATATAATCAGAATATTTCCAGTCCAACCTTTGGACTGTGTATCCCTAATCTTGAGTTTTCTTAGAACAGTAAAATGCATAAACAAAGGAATATATTTGATGCATATATAAATAATAAATCATAACAAAACCATAAGCAAAATTTATGTTACTAATCCAACATAATACATACTGGCAAGGCAGCTACTCAGCATTATTGCCATTGCTAAAGAAAGAACCAATATTTTAGGACTAAAAAGGGAAAGGATATTAAGTCAGAATAAAAAGAATTCCATCCCAAGAAAAAGCAGTTGTTGACCTCATAATGTGTGACATGTTTGAATAGATTTATTTTCATCATTTTTAAAATGTATCATTGAACTAGAGACAATGTCACCCAGGGAGACATACACTGCAGCAAAAGGGAACCGCTATTCATAAGCTCCTTGCTTTGAATTAGATGGACATCTCGGCTGTAAATTGTGTATAGAAACTGGAACACATATAGTGAGGGGGTTGGGGGTGTTAATGCTAACGTTAAGCAGTGTAGTTCCTAGAAGTGATGGGAGTTCTAGGCGTTTGTTAGGTCTCTAATTGTCTAGACCAGAGAGAAATAGAATGCATGCTGAGATAAATGTGATCACTCACAAAGCAGTTCCTTGGTTAAATCATTTTATTTAAAAGGCACTCACCACGGGAAAACACCACCATAATTTCGCCTAATTGAACTCTGAACCTAAAATACAGCAATACAAGAGAAGGAACGATTCAAGACAGAAATCATCAAATCAAATTAAATAGCAGTTTAATTTCCCTTCTGGAGACATATGTATTCAAGTAATATTTCTTTAAAAAAAAAAAGTGGGAGAACAAGAAACAGTTAATATGTCCCAGCCTGTTTCGGAATGCACATTGAACTCAAGAGATGTTAAAAAGGAGAGATTCTGAATTTCTAAAAGCAGTGGAAACTTGTTTATTTATTTATTTATTGTAAATTTATAGTTAGGTACCTTTTTCTGAGACTTTAGGCATATTTCTAATCTGAAACCATATCCTATAAAAGAGTGGGACTTGTTTTATGAGCACTTACACATAGTTTAAATTGCTGCAAAATAAAAGTGTAATACTGGCTCAATTACTAACTTGTACTAATATGCTGAGAATGCGCCATTCCCATTCCATTAAAGGAAAACATTGATAGTTCATACCAGGATTTTAGGTAAAGGTAATACAGACTTGGAAAGTATGATTTTCATGACCCTTCTGGAACATGAGCCAGTTTAAGATAAAAATGTTTGGAAAACTATCTCAAGTGAAAACATTGATACTTAGGGCCATGGCTATTGAAGCTTTTCCTATTAGATGATTGATTGATTGTCCTTTACAGAAATAGGTGTAAAGAAGCTGACATAAAGTCTCCATTTAAGGAGAAATATGTAAGGATAGTGAAAAATAAAAGCAAGAAAATTTGATATGCTTTTTAGTTTTCCTGATACTGGGCTACACAATATGCTATATATACTATATATATAATAATACACGGGCTTCCATCCACTAGCTGGGTTGTTATAAATGCTAATACATTTAAATAAGTTTAGAGTTCTATCTCTTGTGATATTTGGATATACTAAAGTGTTTAGAGAGGTTAATTTGGGACTGCAAGGGAAGCAGTTTTCTGACTGTAATTTAGGTTAGCTGTTCCTTTTAAGGTGTGAGGCAATCAAGTTTTCTCTGCAGTAAAGAAAATTTTAGGTCGTGTCACGAATTAGTTTGCATACAGCTACTTTCGTTGATGAGCATTGTGTAGACGATTCTGAAGATAGAAACAACTTGGAATAATATCCGTACTTCAATATGTTTTCTATTACCTGGACATCGTTGCTAACTGTCTAATTTACCTAAATTATCTCCTGTTGTCCCCTTAAATTGAAGATGCAATCTTATTCTCACCATTCCATTAACTGCCTATAATCTTGGGAATTGTTTACACTTTATCTAGTTTCCTTCTGGGCTGCCTCCCTACCACAGCCTACACATTCTGGGGCTGCTTCAGGCTTATTACAATGATGTAGGAAGTTATTAAAATATGTTAATTTACCTGACTGACATGCCTTTAAAGTTAGCCCTTATAACTTCTTGCCTTCCAGGCTGTCCACACTGTGTAATACCTGGAACAAGATATTATTCTGCAATGGTATAGTTATCCAGGGAGAAAATAATGATACGGCTTTCCCTTGTAACTGTAACCGTTTCTACTGTATCAGTTCTATAATTGAAGTAAAATCAGTAGTCCCTGATGTGTACTGGGATGCTTGCTCTGGGCCAAGCAGTCTCCTACACACTTTGCAGGTTCTATGGCTATCTGTGTTTTATAAATGAGGGCTGAGTGACTGGATATATTTTACATCACAGAACTAATAAGGGGCAAAACCTGGAGTCCTCCCCAGGCTGCCTGGCTCCAGGGTCCATGCTCTTAACTACCATAATCTGTCCATCGTCCTTTTAAATGTTAAGGGAGGTAGAAAGAGGGGCAGTCCGTATATGTATGTATAGACAGATAGATACATAGATAGAACCATTTTGCAAATATGATTCTAATGTGATAAAGGTAAGAGACTTGGATTTGACCTTTGGGAATGAGGAGTAACTGACATGGTTTGTAAGTTCAGGGATTTGGTCAGATTTCCCTTTCAGAAGGAACACTACTGAGACATGGAGAAGATGATGTCAGGAAACATCTTTAGATGTTTCAGAAACATCTTGGCACACATGGTCTCTACATCCCAGTTCTCACTTCCACATCTGTCCTTTCCCTCTAATTTCAGCACTTACTAATGAACCATGTTCTGTTCCCCCAAGATGCCAGGACCATGATCCCCTTGGAGCTCTGTGTAGGATGATTCCTCTGCCCTCTCCATACTGTACCCAACCTTCCTGGCTGCTGCCTTTCAGGACTTTGCTTGAGGGGCTTTTCTTCTGATTCTGCCTCTTGTACTTCTAAGGCTGGGTTAAGGATCCGGCTTAATGCACAGAACTCTAAGGAACCTAACAGTAGAGCAAATACATTTTAACATATCTATTTCTCCACTCATATGGAGGCACTAGATACATCTTTCTCATCCTACTTTCTGGGGTACTGTTCAAAATTTCTGACAACTGGTGAGGACAGACACTTTGGTAACCAACATGAAGATGACCTTCTCTTCCCCAACTTCCATGCTCCTACCCTCTCTGGACAGGGTGAAGTTTGGGGAGTGCACATGGCTTGGCTCTCTGAGATATGAGGCAGAAGGAGGTGGTGAAGCCCAGAAACCAGCTGGGGCGGGGGTCTGTGATGGGTGGTTGGACATGGTTGTCATGACATCAGAAATTTTCTTGCCTTCAGCACTGTCCAAGACACTCCTGCTGTGACAGGCACTGCACTTAAAAGTTTATATATAGGGGGGGAATGTAGGAGGTTCCCAGGGGAATACAAATGGGATAGGGTTTTGAGGATCTCTGGGCAGTGGTTGTTTACCAAAATGCAAGGAAGTCCTTTTCAAAGCCACACAGATGCATGCCAGCTGGACATGAGTTGTGCTCATATCCCCGATTCACAGTGCACAAAAGGCAATCAGCTCACGTTTCGGGAAGGATGGGAAAGAGGAAGAGGATGAGGAAGTGGGCTGGGTATGTCCATGGAGAGTAACAGGGCTAGTATTGCTAGAGAAGAAAGAACAAAGGGAAAAGTGAGGGAAGGAGTTCAGAAAAGAAATCAGGTCACATGGCCTTCTGAAGGCCATTGTAAAGAATTTAGATTGATTTTATTCTAAGTGCAGTAAGTTACCACTGTGTTTATAAGCATACCGTGTATGTGCCCAAGTGTATTTGACATTAAATTATCTAAAAAACCGGAAAACTTTTAGCAATGATCATCTTTGTAGGAAGAGATTGAATATGATTTGAATTTTCCTGTTAAGGAAAATTATAAACAGGTTTATATTCATTAACATATGAGTAAATTCTGGATTTAAATGCTGCAGTACAGTTTGTAAAATGGCAAATAATATGGATCATGATGAAGAAGGAATGTTTAAATATGTTGAAGAAGGAATGTTTAAATATGTTTTAAATTCCCACATAGTCCATTCAAAAATAGACACATAGCAAATGTCTCCCTTAAAAAATATTTATTAAAAATAACAAAAATAGGGTGCCTGGGTGGCTCAGTGGGTTAAGCCTCTGCCTTTAGCTCAGGTCATGATCTCAGGGTCCTGGGATTGAGCCCACTGGGCTCTCTGATCAGCAGGGAGCCTGATTCCCCCTCCCCCTCTGCCTGCCTCTCTGCCTGTACTTGTGATCTCTCTCTGTTAAATAAATAAAATCTTTTAAAAAATCCTCTAATTATACTTAAACCCACTATATAAATGTTATATTTTCTAATAGCCTGTAAATTAAGAGCACTAAAGATAACTGGTATGTTATTAAATGAAAAACAGAAAAAAAAAATCAGAAAGGAGTGCCCTGGTCTAGCCAGAACCTGTATGAAGACAAGTGTATGATATTGTCTGTCATCTAAGGTTACAATACAAATTTGTATTACAGATATGTGCTTTGAGAAAATGATATTTTTACAATGTAGTTGATTTTTTAATTAATGTTTCTGTTTTCTTGACGTAATTTTCTATTTCAGAAGACCCAATTCCTACCTTTAAGGTTATTTTTTTTTCTTAAGATTTTATTTATTTATTTGACAGAGAGAGAGAGAGAGAGCACAAGCAGTGAGGAGCAGCAGAGGGAGAGGGAGAAGCAAACTCGCCGAGGAGCAGGGAGCCCTATGTGGGGCTCGATCACAGGACCCTGGGATCATGACCTAAGCTGGAGGCAGACGCTTAACCAACTGAGTCACCCAGAAACCCCCCCCCACACACACGCCTTTAAGGTTTTCTATGAAAATATGAATTAAGAAAGTTTTCTTATGACCTCTCTCCTTGACTTTGCCTTCCTTCTGTGAGATGTACTGTTGGAAACACTGTAAGCAGAGGAAAGAGAAAAGGTAGAGCTTATAATGTGTTATCAAATATTACACAATAAGTTCCTATTAAAAAATGTCTTTTGGGGCTCCTGGGTGGCTCAGTGGGTTAAAACCTCTGCCTTCGGCTCAGGTCATGATCCCAGGGTTCTGGGATCCAGCCCAGCATGGCATCGGGCTCTCTGCTCAGCAGGGAGCCTGCTTGCCCTCCTCTTTGTCTGCCTGCCTCTCTGCCTATTTGTGATCTCTGTGTGTCAAATAAATAAGTAAATAAAATCTTTTAAAAAAAATCTCTTTTGCCCTTCAAGGAGAGTCAACATTGCTCAATCCCATTCAGTGTGACACTTCACAGGGGAGCTAGTTTCCTCCAAAAGGAAATTGTATTTCAGCAGTTTAGAGAGGCACGCTCTGGCTCTGACAGCATGCACTGATGGCCCACAGCCCAGCACAGGAAGTTCATGTTTGGGATTTTTGGGAGAGAAGATATAATCCCCAGTTTCAAGATGCTTATCTAACATTTTCCTGATCAGAGATCTTAAGGAGTAAGCAAGAGCATTTGAAGAAAAATGTCATGGTACATGACATATATAGGGCTAAATATTCTGTTCAAATAAAGTCATAATATTTTAACACTACAATTTGCCTGAATTATTGACACCAATACTTCAAAAGTCAGTTTGTGTTAATATGTACCAAAAATGTATTCTAGTCATTATTCCTTTTTTTTCTTTCTTTCTCATTTTAGGATTTATTTATTTATTTGAGAGTGAGGGCGCAGAGGGAGGGGCAGAAGGAGAAGGAGAGAGTCCTCAGATAGACATCCACTGAGCACAGAGCCTGATGCGGGACTCGATCTCAGGACCCTGAGATCATGACCTGAGACCACATCAAGAATGGGTTGCTTAGCTGACTGCACCACCCAGGTGCCCCCTTTCTTTCTTTTTTAAACATGCATTTCACCAAATGCATATTTGAATAGTGACTTATATCTAAATGTTGTTCAATAAACCTTAATGTAACTAATTCATTCAATTTGGAAAAATCCTTTTTAAAACTAAACTTATAACATTCAAGTTTTATATTAAAACCCCCAACAAGTCTTTGAGACCTGGACAGTGGATTTAAAATTTAGAAATATGTATATATACATAGACACACACACACACACACACACACGTCTTTAGGTATATAAATGCACTGATTAACAAGAGGAGAATGTTGAAAAACTTTTTCAAATAATGTTCTGATAATAACTCCCAGTTTTGTATTAGGGAGTAATAAAGCAGCTTTTTGTGGCTCCTAGAGGAATATCTACCTTTTGTTAGTACACGTTCCACCAGTACTGCAAATTTTAATTTCTTACATCAGCACAACAAGATATTTCATGAATCTTGGAGAAGGAGGTTTTGCATCAAGGCAAAATAAACACCACAGTGTTGTGTTCCCTATTTTCATTACTCAATTAAAAAAAAATACAAAGCATTTCAGTTTTAAAAACTGTATGGAATCACTTGGGGATGGAATAAAATAAATTGATACCTGCTGACAGTCCTGAGGATGTAAAACCGTTGTTTTCACCTGCTGTGTCTCTGGGAGATGAATGAGGGTAGCAATTAGATACGTTTCTCAACTCATGTAAAGAAAGACCCTTTGAATAGAGGGCCTATAAAATACAGTACTATTTCTTGAATCTACCTTTATTCTTCCAGGACAGACGAGGGAGAGAATGTACTTAGAAATCAGATGAGAAGAAGGAAATCCTCAGTCCTAGCCCTCACACTATTTAATTGAAAAGCAAGTATCATTTTCTCTGTATGTGTAAATGGAATTGATGTTAACCTGAGACATCTACAAATCCAATATAACAAGAGTTGCTTTTTACAGTTCTGAAATAAGTTCAGAGTACGGATTTGAAAACCTTGTTACTATTTGCAAAATTAAAAAAAAAAAAAGATTAATCCCCTGTGCAAGGGAATTAGAGGAAAAGAAACCTTCCACGCACAATTATGTTCCACCAAATGCTTCTGTGAAAGGAATAAAATAAGTATGGGGTTTTCTTGTATTTAAGTAATGAGAAGAGACAGTCCCCTTGATTTAATTACTTAATACTGGCATATTTCTGTCAAATAAATTTTCAAGGAAGAAAAATATTGTCCCAGCAGTAGTTACTTTAGTATTAAATGTTAAAGGAAAAAGACATCGCATTCCATCATATATATGAGACCTTTCAGCAACTTGATTTTGTTTCAGTAAGTTAGACTTACAGGGCATGATAGGATATTATATGGCGTTTCCTTGAATTTGCTCCTCTGAGAGATGAATTGCATTTAAAATTACTAGACAGCAAAGTATTTATTATTTAGTTATTTAATGTTATTAGGATCCAGCGTGCTCTTAGCATTTAATCCTTCTTTTAATCAGTTTTAAGAATATTTGTCTGAAGAGCCTTTATACAACTTTCTATTGCTGGTATCCCTTAGGAATTATTGAATTTTGGTGCAGACACATTTACTATTTGACACATAAAATTACATGTCATGTCAGAACGGAGAGGGATTGTCTTCATTTTTACAAGTATTTAAAGCAACTCCAGCTGAATCTCAGGAAAAGAAAGTTGCAGGTACGGATAGAGTTAGTATCTCACTCAGTCCTCAGGTTTCCTCGGCATGCATGCCATCCCTGAGATGCTCACATCTTTATTTTAAAGAATCATAAAACTCTCAGAAGCACTTAGCTGGACATGCGATTGACAGCTCAGGGCACAAATAAATTTAATAACTTCTCAAAGAAAGTAAACAGTGTGTAAAAGGAAAGTTATAGTGCAAAGCATTTTTATTGTATTTCTTTAATCTTATGCTTTAATCTTATGCTGACCCTCGGATAGTAAACTCTCATTAGCATAGGTTTTTAGGCATCTTAAATTCCAAAAGGATTTATGTAGGGTTCAAAGAGCCATTTTTCTTCTCTCAATGTCTTAGTAATAAGTCAGAACCTTTTATGTGACATTGTTATTTTAACATTTATATAGAAAATTAGACAGAAATAGTGTCTTGCAAAATGGTGCATGTTATAAACACTGAAGAAATTCAGCAGCAATCATTTATCTATGTTGAGGAATAGGGAATTATCTTTCCCTGAGGTTTACTCAGGTGCGCAGTGGGGCTGACGATGGCAAGAGTGAGTCCAAATATGACATAGGATATAAGTGTTAAGAAGTGTGCTTAACAATTAAGGCATGTCCATGCTACGCCTGCCTCTCTGTGAGTACACACAGAAACCTTTACTAACTAACCAATCAATAATCAGTAACTAATCCAAATTTTGACAAATAGGATTTGTTCAATCAATATTTACCAATCAGACATAGTCACTTTCCATTTCTGCACTTGAAAAAAAAGAAAAGAAAAACAATCAAAGAAAAAAAAACTTTATCTTTGATTATTATAACTAAGAAGAGTCAATTGTAGCAGAAAATAAAAACGTAATTTATCCACGAAGTACTACTTAGTCAGAGAACTTTCTAGGGTTTGAGATTTTTTTTTTTTGATGATGCATGTAAAGATTGCCCTAAACTATATGTGGTTTTAAAAAGACATGAGAGAGAAAAATAAATAAATAAAAAATAAAAATAAAGAGACATGAGAAAATCGGGAGATACCCAATAAATGGAATAGGTTGCTTGTACCCGGACTTTGGGAAATGAGCCCTGACAAGGGACAGATGCCCCTGCCGGTCAGACTTCTGTACAGCGAACAACATTGCTTTGAAAATCCTCTGCGATGGTCTTTCTAGTCTTAGGATTTTCAAACTGGACTTTCAGGTCGATTGTGACTTACATTAAATGGTGCCTCTTTAAGCACAGTGGTTGAAAGTGACGTTGACATAACATGACCAACTTTGACCCTTGGAATAATGATGCCGACTGATGTATCTCTGAGAAGATTTTTGATACTTAGCTATTACAGTTAGCTTGAAAATAATTACTCTTCAATATTACAGCAATTCTATTAAAAACCCTAGAAGTTGTATTTAGAAAACACTCTTCGGTCACAGGAGCCACGCTGACTGTCTAGATTAACGCATCTGCAGTCCCCTCACTTAGTTCCTTGGTCGCTTTTGTCCTGACATAGTATTTGTGTGTCCCAAAACCAGCTAGAGGAAAATGGGCAGAGTTAGGGCACAGTTACTTAGGAAACAGCCTTCACAAGGTACATAGCATGTGGGAGAATGTACTGCTTGGGAATGCCTCGGTAAGTGTGTCATTAAGCTTCCCAAAAATGCAACGACAATATAGCAGACATCTACAGCATCATACTATCCAGCAGTACTCCACCCCCCCAGCCCCCGCCAAGCCCTGGGTCTAAACTCTTAAGTACTTACACTAATTAATTTGACATGCAAGTATCTCACAATATCCTAATTAGGGCCTGGATTCTGGAAGTACATCTGTTCACTTTGCTTGTCAACAGACCACAAAAACAGAGGGGGGAAAAAAAAAGATCCTGAGAAGCCTCATTCATTTTGGCTTTTATGAAAATCACAGCCATATTTGTGTTACAGAATAACTAATTAAAAGGCACATAACTTGTACAAATGCTTTCAGGTTTTTCCTTTACTATGTCTCCTTGGCAGTCTGCCCATAAAATCTGTTCTTTTGGGTTTTCTCCTTTGAGGATTGTCATCGACTCTTCCGCTTGAATGGAAGCTGAAGTTAGACATCAGTCCAACCCGCTCACTTTCAGATGGGGAAAGCGAGGCCACAGAGGCTAATGACTTCTTTCACAGCTGCAGAACTTTCAAAACAGCCATCCGTAGTGATCCAGATCCAAGCTCTCACCTTTTCCTGATGTGTTTTGTTTCCCCATGCACCATTCTTACGTATTGCTTCATAGGTGGTTGTTGTGTCTTGGTGGAAAGTGAAATGTAATTTAGAATACACCTAAAATAAAAGGGGACCTGGAAGGCCCAGCTGGTTAAGCCCCTGCCTTTGGCTCAGGTCATGATCCCAGGGTGCTTGGCTCAAGTCCTGTATCGGGCTCCCCACTCAGCTAAGAGTCTGCATCTCTCTCTTCCTGCTGCTCCTCCTGCTTCTGCTCGCTTTCTCTCTCTCTCTCTCTCTGTCAAATAAATAAAATTAAATATAACAAAAAAAGTTAGTTTCAGAATCGCCAAAGACACTGAAGCGGTATAGAGAAACGTGAGAGACTACAGAACATACCAAGCTCGGTTTATCTCCTCCCTCCACTAGCTACTCAAGCCTGGACATGGCTGTGGTCAACTCTGATGTCATTAATCAGGGTGTTGTCACATTGGAGTGACATAGCATATACCCACACCCGGAGGGGAGGTTTGCACACAATGAGGGCTCTTTAAATATGACTTTTGTTTCTTCCCTTTTCTTTTCCAAGGCAAAAAAAAATTACATGTTTTAGGTAACAAAAGCATATCATATCCATTTTGGAGTACGACTGATTAAAAAGGTTTTTTTGTTTTGTTTTATATACCAGCAAGACTGTCAGTTCTTTATTCAAGTAAATGAGTTAAAAAATAGCACGTAAACCTATAAGGAGTTAATTTCTAAAAACATTTTTAAACAATTATTTTTTTAAACATCTACTCACGATTACTTTCATAACTTTTGAATGTATGTGCATACTGATGTTTATTTGTAAACCTCCAACAATGAGTTAACTTGCATATGAAAATAAAAAGATTTATTTAATTTCTTCTACCCTTCTCTTATTCTATTCAAAACAAGTTTGATCTTTCTTTCAGTCATGTTCATCTTTTGATAGTCTCTGTAACATTAAAAATGTGTGTGTGAATATCTTTTTCCATCATTTTGTGAACTTTTGGTGATTTTTTTTAACTCTCTGAAATTTGTCCCATTTTTTTCCCTTTAAATGTTTTGCCAATTACACCTTTATTTTTACAGTATCAATGGGAGTATCATTTAGATTCCTTGTAGCAATCCTAAACAACTAACTTAATTATGACAAAAAGCATACTCTAAATGATGAAAAACAGGGCACATGGTTTCACAACTTTGCATACTCCGTTTTTTTGGTTGTTAGGTTTTGGATGAAGAATGTAGATGGATGTACTTCCTTTTCTAGCTGCTCATTTTCGCAAACTTGGCCCCAACATGCCTCTGTTCATTGACTCTATCTTCCAGGAGGTTTCTTTGATTTTAGTTTTTCCTTTTATTGTCTTTAACATTTATACTTTAATCTCTAAGAAACCATTATTTAATTTAGGAGAGTTCTTCTGGAGTATTTTTAACAGGATAGATTTAAAAATAATTGTTTTCTGCATCCTTTATTATCTCTCTTTCCACTGGGGTCAGGTTTTTTGTATGCATATTTTGGCTTTTTTTCTGATTTTTGTATGCATATTTGACTCTTTCTCAAAAGAGGGACTGGCTCATCGTCCCTCTGTTGAGAAACCAAAAGTGTTTCTCACTTTGATCTCAATATTCTGATATTTTTTCTGTGTGTGTTACTTTTTTTTTTAATGAGAAAAAAGAAAATCAATCCCTCCTAGTTCCCAATTTCCAGAAATTCACCAACCTTTCACTTTCTCGATTGATACAGATTTTTCTTTTTTTGAAAATCTGTATATTTATTTTATTGTTAGGAGAGACCAGCCATGTCAATTTCATTTTTTTTAAATTTTGTCATTTTGCCCTTAATAAATGGAGCTTATATTTTTTTATCTGCAGAATTCCCTTTCATTTTTGCATTGTCACCTCTCAACATTTAAGTTACAGTGATGAAATAAATGTCTTTTTACACTGCATATTGTATTTCCTACTTCCTATCAATAAAAAGATTAATCCATTTATGTTTCCATTCACCTTAAGATATTTCTATTTAATAAATATTTAATATTTGTCTTTCATGATAGTATATAGTAGAACGAAAGCATGAGTAACATCCAGTTCTCACCTTAGGAAAGCACACATGGATGTGATTCTTAGGCAATGCTTGACACACTGCTAACTTGAAATTTTATGCTCTGTATGCAGTTTAGAGATCCTGCATTCCAGATTCTATTTAGGTCCCTCCTGACTTCCATTTCCTTTGGCAAAAATTGCTATTCTCATCTTTCTGTATAACTCACTTAGCTCAAAGTTGGAAGTGAATTTTTGCCTATATGTATTAGATAGCCTTCATATTCTGAGAACTCTCATTTATAATGTGAAATTCCCACCAGGCTGAAAAATAGGATAAAGAATTACTTTCAACTCCCTGAGGTTAAAAAAAAAAAGAAAAAAAATCATGGATTGATTGTCTTTTCAGAGACCTAGCTCTGCCTTTAATCTGTATTAGTTTACTTTAATTTATGTAATAAAATTATTGTTTTTATATATAATTATTTTAAATTATCTTATAATAAGTTATAAAGTTATAATTATCCATTAGGTTAGAATATTCACCATTGAACTAAAGAAGGAAAATGAGATATTTGAATAAAGAAGGAATTGTGCCTATGCATGGATAAGGAGAACGAGTTTTCCTGGCTAACTGGTCTTTGTCTAAGATACCTATAACTTTTACACAACTTAGCCCACTGATAGCATTTTTTTAATGTTTCATGTCTCTAAATATGACAGCTTTTATCAAAGTCACTTTGAAACTCAAGAAAGTTACGAAGAGACTGACAAATGGCATTGGTTAAAACCATTTATTTTTCAGAGTGCCTGAGTGGCTCAGTTGGTTAAGCATCTGCATTTGGCTTAGGTCATGGTCCCAGGGTCCTGGGATTGAGTCCCTTGTTGGGCTCGTTGCTCAACTGGGTACCTGCTTCTCTCTCTTCCTGCTGCTCCCCCTGCTTGTGCTCACTCTCTATCTTTCTCTCTGACTAATAAATAAATAAAATCTAAAAAAAAAAAAAAAAAAAAAACATAAAAAAAAAAACCTTTATTTTAAGGAAATAAATTTTCATCAATTTGGTGTTTTTTTTCACTTTTAAATACAAAAAAAAAACAAAGCAAAAGATTTGAGATATAACAAACAGCAAAAGCATAGCATTACCATCTTTTGTGTCTCTTGCCACAGCAAATACCAAGTAGCCTCACATTTGGTATACCAGGTAGAAGACTATTAGTTAGGCGCAAAACAGCATTCTGCTCTAGAAAGCATATTATTCACTTCATGGTTTAAGACTAAATGAAGAAAGCAGGGGCGCCTGGGTGGCTCAGTGGGTTAAAGCCTCTGCCTTCGGCCCAGGTCATGGTCCCAGGGTCCTGGGATCGAGCCTCCATCTCAATGCTTCCCCTGCTCTCTCTGCCTGACTCCCTGCCTACTTGTGATCTCTGTCAAATAAATAAATAAAATCTTTTAAAAAAAAGACTAAGTAAAGAAAGCAATTTCCTACTCTTTGAAAATCCAGTGTTCTACAAGGTTTAGAAATCAACAGTTCCCTAAAGCACTTTAATATAAAATAAATTAAACATCTTTATAAGGAAGATTGACATTTGTAGCACATTACATCTTTTTCTCAGTCTTCTTATTTCAGGAAGATTCTTAGAGGAATTTATTTTATTTTATCTTTTTAGGTGCCTCTGAGATGATCTTAAATTTGCAATATTATTTTTGCTGTTACTGTTTTTGTTTTCAACATTTCATTAATCATATGGTACACATGGTATGTGGGGAGAAGAATGTTCTAATTAGATCTATATAAATTAAGAAAACTGAAGCCATTTTAAAGATACCCTTATCAGCCTAAAGAATCCTTTAGCCACACAAATTATCACAAAAAGTATACCTTTTCACTGGCAAATACTCTGGAGAGTAACTGATAGAGACTTAAGTACTAGATAGTACTTCATGGTCATATCTTTGACTTAATGTTTCCAACAATCTACTTAATGCAAGATAAAAGACAAAAAAAGCATTGCTTTAGGAAACAAAAATGAAATAAATATTTGATTGGGGCTAAAAGAACTTTATGGATTGCATCTTTTATGATGTAATATATAAAAATATGAAAGCTACTTTGATTAATAACTCAGAGATGCTACATAGTTTAAGGTCAATAATACTTGAGAAACACTATTGTCAAAAAGTGTAAATGAGATACCAGTGGTGAATGCTAGCCTGGCTTGTCTTCCCGGTCTTTTAGTGTTTCCTTTGTAGTTGTAGGCTCAACTGTCTTAATTTTCATACTGTTAAAATTTACAGAAATACTGAGAGAAAAACACAGAAAATTTTCCATGTGGAATATTACACATAATTAAAAAGAAATAAAAGCTAGTGTCACCAAACACTTCTCTTTTATGAGTATTTGGTTGGTTCTTATTTTCTGATACAAAATAAAAGGATTCATAACACTATTCCAAAATGGTTTATATAATTTTGAATTGGAAATCTATGTAGCTTGGCATATTTCTGATATATGTTCACAAAGTAAAGTACAATGGAGTCAAGAATTTTTACTCTGTTCTTGTTTTCACTTTTGTTATTTGATTTCCATTTTATTGGGATTTTTATACAGCCTAGCCAAGGGTTCCTATGACCTTTAAGTTGTTTTATGGGATAAAGTTACTTATCTGCCAGTTTCACTATCAGGACTAGAAGAATAACCTATTTATTTTTATTTGAACAACAAATTTACAGCTAGTTTCCCAGTACTCAGAACTTTAGGGCTTCAGGGAATCCAAAGGGGGGATGGTCAGGAGCCAATGGAAAGAAAGAAGGTGGTATAGTAAGTCACTTAAGCTGTCACAACCAAACAAGTGAGACTGGCTTCTTTCTCTCTTTTTCTTTCTTTTTTTTTTTTTTTTCCATACTAAGTACCATTTCTTTAAATAATATTTGTACCACTTTACATGTTGTCCATTGTTTTACTATGATATGGAGGAAGGATTAATCTGTTACACCTCTCCGTTCCCTATTACATTAAAAAAAAAAAGTATCCATTCACCGTTTTGTAAAATAAGGACAATCCTTTCTTTTTCTCATCCCTTTCTCCTTTCTAGCCTTTGACATATAAATTGCGTATTCCTATTCAAAAGATTCCTCTAAGTATATTAATGAGAGATTTTAAATTTCTCTTCAGTTTCCTGAATTATCATCTCCTGTGTACTAGATTTTTTCTCTTGTTTATTTTTGTGTTTTTATTTCATATTGTTAGGCTTCTCGATCTCCATTCACGTTAGGTTATCTCTATATTTAAGAATGAAGGCCCACAAAGGCTAACTCTTAGTGGGTGAGGGTTGTCCCTTGCGGGCTTCACTTTGTAGTTAGTTGGCAGATCAGGAGCCGGACATATCCTTGGGAGTCTTCCCAAATGCTGGAAGAAAATGGCTTAACACACAGTAGCTACATTTTTCCCCAAGTATTTCTTTTAATGTATTTTGTAAGCCTCCCTCTCCCCCATCCCGCCCTCTCCCCATTTAACAATCTTTTTAATCCTTTGAAGTAAGTGCTAGTCTCCTGGGTATCTGTGGTTCCAAACACTCACTTTCAATTAATCCCTCTGTTATGAGCATCATTTCTACCTTTTCTAGTAACTGCTACCTCTGATTCAAAAGCCTTTCTGGTTTGTTGGTTTTTTAGCTTTATTGAGGTATAACTGAAAAAATAAAACTGTATGTATTTAGGTGGTACAAGGTGCATGAATGTGATTTAATACATGTTTACACTGGAAATGAGTACCACAGTCAATTTAATTAACACATCCATCACCTCACATAGTTACCCTTTCGTGTGTGATGGTAGCAAATAAGGATCTACTGTCTTAACACATTTCAAGTATGCAATGCGACAGTATTCACCATGCCGTATATTTGATCTCCAGAATTTAATCACCCTAAAGCTGAAAGTTTATATCCTTGACCAGCATCTCCCCATTTACCACACCCTACAGCCTCTGACAATCATGGTTCTACTCGCTGGAAGTGTGACTTTTTTAGCTTCCACATATAATTGAGATTGTACAATATATATCTTTCTGTGTCTAGGAGCCTTTTCTGTTTTACAGAAACTTCCTCTGCTTTAATCCTGTGCATATGCTCTCGGTCCTGGCCTCTGCCAAGCGTTCCATCTCTCCCATGAGCTCATTTTTTGAAATCTCTGCTTCTCATGTCTCCTCTTTATTCTCCTCATGATTGTGGGCTTTTACCAATGCCTTTCCTTTATTGTAATTGTAGTGAAGGCTTAAGAATGAATGGAAATAAGCTGAGCCCACCATCGCAAACTTGGGAGCATTTTAATTTTTTTAAGACATAAATATTTTTGGCAAAAATATTTACTTTACAAACTGAATTTTAAAAATTACATACTTAAAAGAGTATCAAGTTTATGTTTCCCAAAAGAAAAGATTGAGACTTAACTTAATTCAAGTACAATCAGCTAATCTTTATAATGCAAGCTTCTAACTTGGTATATTATTGATTTTTTTGCAATTTATGTAAAAACATTAAGATGTCATTGTCAATGATTATACTGCTAACTATAGCTCCAGTTAGGGCCAAAGAAAATAATGCAGATGAAATCTTGCCTTGAACTTTGTCTAAGTGTAAGAAGAGATTACCCCACTGGAATTGACTTTTACATATTACATCATATTCTTGTTAATTTTTCATTTCTCATTCTTCCATAGCCTCTTTTTGTTGGTTTATATGATCACCTCTAAATCCCTCTTTTCCTTGAGAGGAAAGCTGAGAATGCCTTTCTCTGGTTTGGTCACCTGAAAGAATTACAACCATTGTTCAAGTTTCCATTCTAGCAGGACCTCCTGGACAATGCCATCATGGCATCTCTCTGCAGAATAGGGTGTGGTTCATCGAATGTCCTCTTTACCTATTATGGAAATTCAATTGGCATATCCTCATATTTCTCTCAATGTATTTGTAAAATTTTGTAGGGAACAAATCAAATTTGTAGGGAACAAATTTTGCACGAAACATTAAACCATTGATTCCTGTTTTTTTAACTTAGTGTTTCTCTCCTGGGTTATATGAAAATATATGTATTAAGGAATTCATCATGTGCATATCTGTTGCATGTATATTGTCAAAGAAAAATTGCACTGAGCAAGATAAATAGACAAGGGAGATTTTATTAAAGACCATTGCAGTAGAGAAGAGAGATTAAACCCAACATCTCTGAAAAGAAAGTTGGGAGGATTTTAAACATTGGACTGAACTATTGAAAAAGCACTGGAAATGTTGGAGAGGAAGTTGGTCAATGTGATTCAGCCATCCGTGTCTTTTAATTGGGTCTTAGAAGTTAAGTTTCTACCCTCCTACAGAAAATGGGCGATAGGGCTCTTTCTTGGTGATTATACAATTCAAAGGGATGGTTCCCAGTCCTTGAGAAAGACATTTGTTCATTATAACATTGGCAAGAGGCTAGAAAAAGATTTACATCTCGAAAGAGTAGTGAACTAATTTACAATTGCAAGTTTTCTAAAGTAAATGCTTTAAGAGAAGGGAGATCAGAGGGCTTATAGTCAGAAAGAAACTTGTCTAAAGTCAAGCTGAAGGGAATGTTAAGGCTATCTCTGTCAATATTCCCTAATAAGAAATCTGAATGAAAGCAATACATATTTTTTCTATATATTTATAATAATATACATAGTATAATATATATTATATATAATTTTTTCTTTTACTTTTTTTTTCTTTTAAACCCACTATACATGAAATTTAGTCATCAATTAAAATTCTAAAACAGACAATGGTTATCAGGTAATAAAATAAATAAAATACTAGACATGCCTATACCTGTTCTCTCAACATGAAACAACCTGGATGGAAGGATATTTGGATACATACACTGAATATTAAGGGTACCCATACCTGGCTCTTCAGAAACTATTTTTGTGCGTTAAGTCACTACCTTTTCTCACTTTCTTGTAGAGATGGAATATCAGTCCATCAGATTGTACTTGTCCATTTGTTTTCCATAAAAAATGAGTATCATAATTTCATTTAATAAGTATTTTATATGCATTCCATTGTGCCAGTGCTAGGGATTAACTTTATTTTTATTTATTTATTTATTATTTTTTAAAGATTTTATTTATTTATTTGACAGAGAGAGAGTAGGCTGAGAGGCAGGCAGAGAGAGAGGGGAAGCAGGCTCCTCGCTGAGCAGAGCCAGATGCGAGGCTCGATCCCAGGACCCTGGGACCATGACCTGGGCCAAAGGCAGAAGCTCAACCCACTGGGCCACCCAGGCACCCCAGGGATTAATTTAAAAAAAAACTCAATCTCTGACTTCATGGATTTTATAAATCTGTCCCTCTTTCAATCTGCCCACAGAGTTGCTTTCAGGAGGTGTGAATGTGCTATGTCTGTGCCTTTATCAAAAGCAAGTGCACTTGCGTGAGTGATGCCCTTACCATTTTTACTTCTCTCATTCTGTCCTGTTTTACACCATGTTAAATTTCATTTTTGAACGAAGTGCTGAAAATGTTTCTTCCCTGAAAAACTTAAGTGTTTTTTCCTAGCAGATGAGAATATGGTTGTTTCTCTATTATGCTTTGATATGCAAAAAGTTTATCAAAAATGCAGTCAGACCTTTAGCAATTGTAAATCCAAAATATAGATGTCTTTTTCTTTCACATTTTCTTAATTTTTATTATAATGCTTACCTTTCTTGGTTTTCTATTTTGTATTCTTTCATTTTAGTATCATGTATATTTTTAGCAGGGTAACTGAAAATCTTTATGACATAGTGTGAAGTCTAAATATGTTATCTTAAGTACATGAATGCTTAAATAAATAGATGCTTAAGGAAATGTTGAAGTGAGATGTGGGTTTATTATTTTTTTTTTCTAAGATTTTATTTATTTGTTACTGAAAGGGAGAGAGTGCAAAAGCAGGGTGAGTGGAAGACAGAGGGAGACGCAGGCTCCCCACTGAGCAGAAAGCCCAGCAAGGGGCTGGATCCCAGGACCCCGGGATCATGACCAGAACAGAAGGCAGATGCTTAACCAACTGAGCCACCCAGGCATCCCAAGATGTGGGTTTAAATACACATCTATTATAAAATCTGTAAAAATCAACTGTTGAAGATAATCATAAGTTGAAAAAGAACTTTGAAGTATTGGGGACAGAAACAATGCCAACAACACCCCCAGTATCTCTGGTTAAATTATTTTATATTTAAAACCCATAACTTTTAAAAGGACTCTCAATGAAGAAGACACTGTATATTTTTTTTGAGCTTCTATATTTTCCAGTGTTTTGTCCTTCTGGCAGAACAAAAGGTTGGATAATCTTCCCACATATCACTCATTTTGAGGGTATTTTTAAAGAAATGGCATTTTCTTTTCCATAAGCATCCATACTGCTGTTTTCCTGGTATGGTTGGTTTACTGTGAAGACAGGACGTATATGAAGCATCTAAGGAAAGATTCAATATTGAAGCTATTGGGTTTATTCCTATCTAATTGTTTTCCAGGGAGAAAATTCATGACTTTATTTGCTTTTTAGTTATATTTTGTAATTTATAAAAGAATACATGAAATGTGTCTTTCATCAAAGAGTTCTCTCTCTTCCCTCTCTCCTCTTCTCCCTCTCCCTCCCTTATTCATTCCCTCTCACTCTGTTACCCTATTGCTGTGAGAGACAAGGTGACAAAAAGATACTTTTAGGATTGAACTAGGTGGTTGGGAAGGAAAATGGCACCATGAGTTCAAGAAACTGAACAGCAGTGGGGAATTTTTACTTAATTTTTTCAATCCAGCAGTATTCTATGATAGATGAAGTGATATATCACCCATTTGGGATTCTTTACAAGATAAATATGAATAAAATATACTCTTCTTGAGTAAGCAACATTTTGTTTTAATTTTAATTATAGTGTCCTATCACTATGATTAAGTTCTTGAAAGTGGAATAGCTAGAACACTACAATTAACCCATTTTAAGTACATTTTTAAAAAGTTCTTGTTTGATTTTTATTTTTACTTCTTTTCTATAGTAATTAACTCACATCACAGCCCAGAAATAGAAAATAAACAAGATAATATCTACATACAATTACATGAGGTCAGTAGCAATAGTAACCCACTTTATCTTAGCAGACATCACTATATAGTTAAGCACACTCTTGTAGCAAGCATTTTCTCAGATGAAGACATGCTGAGTAATGCTGTGTTGCATTTAATGAGATGCTTAGTCTGTGGTAGTTTTAGATATTTTATTCCATATTTCTCTATGTCAATAATGGATTCATTAAACAAATAATCTCAATGTACTCTTTTTGTGATATATAGATAGACTTATTTTTTAGAGTAGTTTTAGGTTCACAGCAAAATTGAGTGGGGGGTATAGACATTTCCCATAGTTCTCCCACTCCCATGCTTAAATAATGTTCCCCATTATCACCATTTCCCACCAGAGTGGGAGATTTGTTCAAACCTACATTTGATGAACTTACAGTGACACATCCTAATCGCCAAAAGTCCCCAGTTTACCTTACAGTTCACTCTTGGTGTGGTGCATTCTATAGTTTTGACAAATACATAATGACATGCACTCACCACTATAATATTAAAGAGATTTGTTTCACTCTTCTTTTTTTTTTTTTATATTTTACTTATTTATTTGACAGAGAGAGGTCACAAGTAGGCAGAGAGACAGGCAGAGAAAGAGAGGGGGAAGCAGGCTCCCCACCGAGCCGAGAGCCCGATGTAGGGCTCCATCCCAGGACCCTGAGATCATGACCCGAGCTGAAGGCGGAGGCCCAACCCACTGAGCCACCCAGGCGCCCCCAGTTTCATTCTTCTAAACATCTTCTGCTCTTGGTCTATTTGTTCCTCAGTTCCCCACCCTCTAACCCTGGCAACCATTGATCTTTCAACTGTATCCATAGTTTTGCCTTTTCCAGAATGTTATATAGTTGGAATCATACGGTATGTAACCTTTTCAGATTGGCTTCTTTCCTTCTCTATGTTCTTTCCAGTTCTTTTCATGGCTTAGTAGCTTATCCTTTTTAGTGCTGAATCATGTCCCCTTGTCTAGATGTAGCAAAGTTATTTATCCATTTACCTACTGGAAGACGTCTCGATTGCTTCCAAGTTATGGCAGTTGTAAATAAAACTGCTGCAAATGTCTGTTTTCAAGTTTTTGTGTAGACTTAAGTATTTAACTCCTTTGGATAAAACTAAAGAGCGTGATTACTGGATAGCATGGTAAAAGTATGTTTAATTTTTAAAAAAGCCACCAAACTGTCTTGTAAAGTGGCTGCACCATTTTGCATTTCTTCCAGCAATGAATGAAAGTTTCTGTTACTCCACATCTTCACCAGCATTTGGTGTTGATGGTGTTCTAGATTTTGTCCATTATTATAGGTAGACAGTGATATCTCATTGTTGTTTTAATTTGCATTTCCCTAATGACATATCATATAGAACATCTTTTCATATGCTTTTTTGCCATGGGTGTATCTTCTTGGGTGAGGTGTCTGTTCAAGTCTTTCACCTGTACTTCTAACTGCCTGATGTGCAACTGTCTCCTTCCTCGTGGCTGGGTGGCTGCTTGTCTTAGTCTGCTCAAGCTGTTATATTGGAACACACTCACTGCATGGTGTAAACAACAGACTTTTACTTTCTCACATTTCTGAAGGGTGGAAATTCAAGATCGAAATGCCATCAGGGTTGGTTTCTGATGAGGCCTCTCTTCCTAGCTTGCAGATATCTATCTTCTTGCTGTGTTTTCACAAGGCCTTTTTTCCTGTGTTTGCACAGAAAGAAACTGTAGTATCTCTTCATCTCTGTATAAAGAGATTGGATTAGGACCCCACCTAACCACCTTATTTAACCTTAATTACCTCCTTAAAGGGCCCATCTCCAAATAGAGTCACATTGGAGGTTAGGGCTTCAACAGATGAATGGGGGGGGCATAATTCATCCATAACAGTGTCAAATGCAGACAGGTTTTATGCCTTCTGAATCCACTGATGCTGAGTGTGATGTGGAGTAGGTTTGGGAAACTGAACATTTGGTCCCTCCTAAGATAGATCCCCTGAGGGTGTTGGAGTAATGTTTATTTGATTTATACTTATATCATGCAATGGTGATAAAAACTGAATCATTCTCGTTTCACTGGTTATCAAGACCATTATCATCTCAACTAAATGAAATGTTTACTATGTGTTGGGAGCTATACTAAAATCTTCCCTGGATTTACCATTTTAATCCTCACAATAATCTAAGGAGGTCATCCTAATATTATTGGTACTACACAGAGGAAGTCAGACCTCTAAAATGTCGTAGTCTTTGCCCAAAGCTACATGCCAGTGTGTTGTACAGCCAACATTTTACGAACATAACTGAGTTTAAACTTTGATGCATCTTTTACCTAAATAATTTTGACCATCTAATATATCTACACTTTAGCCACGTGTATCCCAGATTTGTTATGTCTTGGGTTTTATTACTCAACATTTGATGATTTCCAACATTAGAGTCTGGGTCAATATTATTAACTTACTAATATCATCAAAGGTTACCTTTGATCTAGTAAGTACCTTCTGTATTGCAGACGTTTACGTGTATTAGTATAAATCACACCATAACTGGTTAAGAAGATAGAGATTACTGCTAATTTCTAGAATAGAAGACTATGGTTTCAAGAAATCAAACTAGCCCCACATCACATGAATAACTGAATGGAAGATATGGGTTATTCAAGTTCTTCCACTCATTTATCAGGTATATTTAATGTGGACAATTACGTGTGTAAAAAGCCCTGCCTGGCTAAAGAATAGTGAAGGTAGAATGGGCAGAAAGATGGAATTAGGAGGCAGAGCACATGTATAAAATTTTACATGACATTGTAAAAAGGATGCTATTTTAATTGCAAAGGAAAACCAATAAATATTTTAGGCAGGGGGATGTTATAATTAGAGTTAAGTAGTTACATGACTATGTTGTAGACTGACTGGAGAATGGTCTATAAGGACAGAAATAATATCTAGAAAACCATCAAGTTTGCAGTATGTGGGCAAAGTAATAATGGTTATTTACACTCAAGTTGTAGTGGTAAGTATTTTGAGTAGTCAATTCTGGAAACACTTTGGAGTTAGAATCCAATGGGTGCTTTGAAACTTTTGATGTAAACTACAAGAAAGGAAGTAATTAAGAGAAAAATCTTGGGTTTACCCTGAGCACCAAGGGAAATTAAGTGACATGTACTGAGAAGGGGAAGCCTGAGATGAAGGATAGATTTTTTTTTTTTTTTTTTTTTAGGAAAGTAGGATTTCTGAGTCAAACATGTTATACTTAAGTTTTTGTTAGTCAGTTGGACTTGTTAAATTGGCAATGGAAATGTCAATCAAAAGTTCCTAAACAAAATCAGAGCTATAGACACAAACGATATTTAAAATCCTGTCACTAAGTGGAATCAGTTAGAGAATAAAAGAAGAATTAGAGGAGAGGATGAAGAATCAAACCCTTAACCTAGGTAGGAAAAACAAAGAAAGGACATGGAAAATTCTACTGAGATGTGAGTGAAACAAAAGGAAGAGGGAATCATGAATTCCAAGGTACAGAAGAGTTTCAAGGAGTTATGATTAACTATGAGATATGGCTGAGAAGGCTGACTGAAAGGAAGACCAAGAAATGACCATTGCATTTGATAAAATGAAGCTGTGAATGAATTTGCTTGAAGGTGATTTTAGTGAAGAAGTTGGATTTAAGTCCAATTTGGACAAGAATGGAGACAACGGAGTCGTGGCAACAAATACAGTTAGAACTGTCACAGAGTTCTGCTAAGTAAGAAACCTACGTGTAAGAGTCATAGCTGAGGGTACTTTGAAAAATGTTTCCCTGTAAATTAAGCTGTGTTGGGGGACCTGGGGGCTCAGTCGGTTAAGCATCTGCATTCAGCTTAGGTCATGATTCCTAGGGTCTGGGATCCAGTCAATGTTGGGATCTCCGCTCACCAGGGAGTCTGTTTCTCCTTCTCCCTCTGCCTGTGCTCTCTCTGTGTCAAATAAATAAATAAAATCTTTTTAAAAATAAATTAATTAAGCTATGTTTACTCCTTTGCAAAATCCAAAGATTGTCAATCATTACCTGATATCAATTATGAAATTAAAGTTCAATTTTCTCATAATGGGTTTCTGGTTTGGAGATTAACCATGACAGCAATAAGAATAGTGTTAATCTAGAAATATCTGTATATATTATAAGTTTTAATTTTTATTAGAAATACAAAGCCACTACTAGATGAATTGCAGATGAAATGTCATTTCTTCCTTATTCACTGACAAACCCACTCTATAGAGAATGAATGACCATATAACATTGATTTTTTTTTTTTTTACTCAAAAATAAGTCAACTTGCTTGAAGGACAGAAGAAAAGTTGATTAGAGAATATTGTCTTGGTGATGATGCATATGAACTGGGATTTAAGACCCAACATTATAGCAATGGTGAGAGGTACAATGATGAAGAAGTAAATGTTTTATTCCTTCATCTCCATCCTTTCTGAAAGAGAGAAAGAAAGAAAGAAAGAAAAAAAGAAAGAAAGAAAGAAAGAAAGAAAGAGAGAACAGGGATGGAGGGAGGAAGGAAGGAAGGAAAAGAAAGAAAGAGGAAGGAAGGGAGAGAGGGAGGAAGGGTAAAAGGAAAGAAGGAGGGAAAGGAGGGCTGAGGGAGGAGGGGAAGAAGGGGAAAAGGAAGAAAGGAAGAGAGAGGGAGAGAGAAAAGGAAAACAAAAGTCCAAATTTGGGTTTCTCAAAACCAAATCTCAAAAGATGGATTTGGGATCAAATAGTTTTAAGGGGAGGCAATTCTAGGAAACACTATGAAGCAGTGAGAAGTTGAGGCAGGGAGGAGGGTGACAATAAAATGTGCACAGATGACTACTATGAGAAACTGGTTTGGGCCCTTTGACAACCTTCTGAGATAAATTGTGGAACTTGCCTCAGAATTTTCACACTGAAGGATGAGGAAGCTGGTGTATTTTTTTACTGCTTCATGCCTCCCAGTAGTTGCCCTGCTCCACAGCTGGTCAGAGAGGATGTGGTGATATATGCAAGAAGCTTCCATTCCTGAAGAGACTGTGTGCAGCCTAGAGGAGAAGCTAAAGGGATATGGACAGACACTGACAGCAGGGCCACAACCACCTACTATTTCAACCTCTTCCAATGTCTTCTAATGTATACAGGGGGCTTTAAGGGAGGAAAAAAACACCAAAATTAATTTATCTAATACTCCAGAGGTTTTATAGAACACTAGATATGCTGCTTTTATTGTATTTCTAGATACATAAAAATACACTGTAAAGATTCAGATTATATGAGGTAGACAGCATATTGACATGTTGCAGAAGCATTAAAGGAGAGTTGTTAAAATAATGTTCTCATACACTAAATTTTCTCTTCTTCTTCTTTTTTTTTTTTAAGATTTTATTTATTTATTTAAAAGAGGGAGTCCACATGAGCTGGGGAAGGGTCAGAGGAAGAGGGAAAAACAGGCTCTCTGCTGAGCAGGGAGTCCAACACTAAGCAGAGAACTCAACAAGGGACTTGATCTCAGGACTCTGAGATCAGGACCTGAGCCAAAGTCAGATGAATAACTGACTGAGCCACCCAGGCATCCCCTCTACTTTCATTTATTACTTTTCTGTCAGGAACAAAAGTGAAAGCAATCGATGTGCATAAATAAACTATCTCAGGTCTGTTATCAAGACCATGAGTGCCAGCATGTTTTTTGTTAACTGATTTATTTTGTGTATACCTGAAGTCTTTAAAGTTATTAAAGGAGTATATTGAGTGGCAGGTTAAAAGGAAAAATAATAAGTGGACTATTAAGCAGTTAGTTTTTGTAAGTCAAGATTCAGGAAGTGCCGTGACATTTATTAAACAGGATCAAAGAAAGTTCAAATTTAAGATCAAATTAATTATGCAAGTTGATTGACAGAATAATCAAAATAAATTATTTCAGGACTTTAGACCAAGTGTGGTTATTTGCTTGTAAAAACTACCCCATATAAGGTTAATAATAGAGACAGATGGGCAGGGTGTGGAAGGGAGAGAAGGTTTCTAGGGGGAAAAATGGTGTTCAAGAGTCATATTTTCAGTCACGGCACAATTCACGATCTCAGTCCTCCAGTGAAACCTTCATTCAGTCCTCCATGGAGTCTGTTTCTACATTTCCTTTAACACATCCAGACTAGTTACCTATCTAAGAACTGAGTAAACTATAATTTATATGAGTTAACCCACTATTGGAACATTGATCCAAATATCTATTAGTTGATAAATTATTTGCAAAAATGTATTTTTATATCTCTATCCTAAATAGGCTATATTAACAACCCTGGAATAGGTTGCACACATTTTAATTTTGTCCCAAATTTAGAATGTAACATAAGTAGAGTAAGGGAAGTACTGTTTCCTAGTATTATCTTTAGGAAAATGGTATAGTTTAGAAAATATAAGAGTAGGTTATTATCTGAAAATATTCTTTTAAAAACAAATTTATTCTGGGGCACTTGGGTGGCTCAGTCGGTTGAGCGTCTGTCTTCAGCCTTGGGTTGAGCTCTGCATCGGGCTCCCTGCTCAGTGGAGATCATGTTTTTCCCTGTACCTCTGCTTCTCTCCCTGCTTGTGCTTTCTCTCACTCTCTCACCTGCTCTCTGTCAAATAAATAAATAAAAACTTAAATAAATAAATAAATATAAATTTATCCCTATTAAATTTTTTTTTTTTTTTTTGAGGAAACTCTATACTGTTTCACCTAGTGGCTGCACCAATTTACATTCCCATTGCTGGTGCCTAAGAGCTCCCTTTTGATCCTTGCCAATATTTGTTATCTCCTCTTTTTGATAACAGCCATTCGGATAGGTGTGAGATGATATCTCATTGTAGTTTTGATTTGCATTCCCCTGATGATTAGTGATGTTGACTTTCTTTTCATGTTCTTGTTGGCCATTTGCATGTCTTCTTTGGGAAAATGTCTATTAAGTTTATCATCAAATTTTTTGTTGTTACTGAGCTGTATGAGTTCTTTGTACATATTAGAGATTAGCCCCATGTTGGATATGTGATGTACAAATATCTTCCCCCATTCGGCAGGTTGCACTTTTATTTTATTGGTGGTTTCCTTTGCTGGACAGAAGCTTTTTAGCTCATTGCAAACCCACGTGTTTATTTTGCTTTCCTTACCATTGTTTTTGCAGTCAGATTAAAAAATATGTATCTCCAAGAGCAATGCCAAGGAATTTATTCCCTATGTTTTCTTCTAAGAGTTTTATGGTTTGGGGTGTTACATTCAAGTCTTTAAACCATGTTGAATTTTAATAAATAATGAATATTAATTATTAAAATTAATAACTTAATTAATTTAGGGGTAAGCAAAAAGGGTGAAGGGGGTAAATTGTATGGTGACAGATGATAACTAGACTTATCATGGTGCTCACTTTGAAATGCTTGGAAATACAGAATTATTATGTTACACACCTGAAACTAATATAATGCTACACCGATATACCTCAGTAAAGGAAGAAGTTCATTCTTCATTGAGGAGAAAATGGGCTCACAGCTAATTAATTCACTTATATGCTCAGAGTTCTTAATCACCTGTACCTTCTCAAAAGAGGCACATCTCTGTATATGAAGTATACATGTAATTATGTAAAAAAATGTATTATATAGGGAGATCTGGTATAATGACCAGTCACGAGATAACCTTAAGAAATAATTTCAAATTAATTCTCCTTGTGCAGTTTTGCTACATGACTGTTTTAATGTTTAAATTACAAGAATTCTAAGCTTAGCTTTCTGTAAGGCAATGTTTTTCACATATATTCCATATAAAACCATTCCTAAATGGGCATGCACCATCAAAATAAATCAGTGTGATTTAAAATGCAAAAGTTGTCTCCTAATGTCTGACCATCTGAAGCACTTTATAGTCCCATTTTCAAAATGGATATGTATAGAGATAGGTAGATAGATCTATTTAATCCATCTATCTATTTCACAGGTGAAACCTGAATAAATTAGCTTGTTTTATATTTGCTTGAGATCAGAGCAAGATCATTAGTCTTGCCTTCAGTAATATTCGAAAATACGTAAATATTAAACTTATCAGTGGAGCCCTAGAAAATAAATTTACTTTGACATTCCATACAAAAGTTCCCAATATATTATGAGATACGTGTGTACATGTAGATAGTAGAAATTCTGTCTTTCTAGAACAACACATTACACTTTCTTCCTTCTTGACTATGTAGGAGTGATGCACTTTACTAAATTGAGATGTTGGGCTATAATATACTGTTGTCTAATGTAATCTGCCTTGTGCTTTATGGTGGGGTCAGCATAACACCAATGGAAACATTAAAGAACAATCTTTTTCCCCAGGTATGCAATAAAAATCTTACAATATTTTACCAGTAGGATATTATTTAACATTATCTAAGTTAAACAATGATTTTTTTTTTTTTCAAAAAAAAATTTTTGCAAAAAAAAAAAAGGTCTGAAAATACCAGGAAGTTTTCACAGATTTGTTTTTACTTGTACTCACTGTTGCTATTGTTTTCATAATTTAGACTAATTAATATGAATCTTTCTTTCATTGACTGTAAAATTAATAACATGAGTACATTTAGCAAAACAGTAAATTTCTGACACAATAAATCTAGATGGTATTTTATTGACATTATAACTTAGCACACCCACATATTTACTGAAACAAGTATTTCATATAATTATTCACCCATAAGGATTTTTTCTCTGTGGCTCTGATAATTTTCTGGTACTTTAACAATTACATAGAAGTTCAAATAGGCGAACTAAATGAGAAAAACAGAATGAGTATAATTATAGCGAACATATTTATACATCATTTAAAATATACCAAAGAAGATATTTTGCAGATTAAAATATATTTAGGAATGATCATCCATGTGCTATCTACAAGATGTATTTTTATTTTTATGAATGCTCACCACATGGTCTCAAATAGATGGTCTGAGACTACAGATTATGGCCGCTGGTAGCCTTATTTCGGTATTAGTGTAGAGTTTGCTATGACCCTGCTATTCTTGTCTCCCAAGCATATCCTGAATTATCAAGGGATCTAGATTATAGCAGTTTTATCTGTCTTTACTTTGCCCTACATGTCTGTGAGTATATTAATTCCTGTCACACAATTTCAAACAATTTCATGGCTTGAAGTGGCAAAAGCATGGCCTGCCACTGTGGAAGCTAAAGATAGTTCGAGGTGATTTAAATGCTGTTGCGGTTGCTTTCTGTCTACATATTCAGGATAACCTAAGAACATTCTCTACAGCCAGATTGGCCCCAGCATATATGCATATCGAGCTCGCAATGGAGATGGCTTCTTTAAGGCTTTTGAACTACGTTGATCTGAATGTCTCTTCACAACAACCTAAGAATTTTAGTATTAGGAATCCGTCCTTTCTCTTTGCGCACATGTTCCGCTCCCAGGGAGCCAGAGCACCTTGTAAAAACCCGTCCCAAAACTATGTGCTGGGCAGGAAGACCACTGACTGAAAAACTATGTTGTATTTTGTGTGCAAGTATGTCTACATACAGTAGTATGTACGTATGTCCTCATACAGTTTATGCTTCTACTAATTTTAGAAATGATGATCACCTGTAACCTCTCCTTCCAATGGTGTCACATATGATTTTCTGATCATATGGTCATTGCATGGGAGGGAAGAAGTAATACTTTGTGAGGTGTTATCCTACAGAGAATTTTTAACGCACTCGCTACTCACTCAAGGATGGATGATCTACGCTTCTAATGTCATGGATACTATTTTAACCCTTGTTCAGAATGTGACAGTTCTTGAGTTTGTAGGGGGAGAGATGGTCTTGTTATATAGTGAGAGGGTCCAGAACTACTCAGGGGACTTAGTTGTTGTTGCCAAATAATTATATCTCATTACATATGGAACTGATCTATCCTCATCATTATCTTCTTGTCATTCTTCTGTTTAATTTTTCATCAGATTTCAAACAACAGGAATCTCTTGTTTGTGAACATTGT
This sequence comes from Lontra canadensis, assembly GCF_010015895.1. Taxonomy (NCBI): domain Eukaryota; kingdom Metazoa; phylum Chordata; class Mammalia; order Carnivora; family Mustelidae; genus Lontra; species Lontra canadensis. Next base: position 17,630,701 of record NW_022631016.1, on the reverse strand, counting down.
CTAATTTCATACTGTTATGCATCAGTGCAAGGCAATTTGTGATTAGTGGGAGACAACCTAGAGAAGAGAAGAGAAAGTGAATCCATTTTTGCCTCATTATTGTCTTGTTTCACTGCTTCTACATTTTTTTTTTTTTTTTATTTTTTGGTTTTTGGGTGAAGGTAAAGAGACAACTCTTGATTTTTTTTTTCAGCTTTTTTGAAATATAATTAACATATAACATTGTGTAACTTCTGGTTGTACAATGTAATAATCTGATACATGTATATATTGCAGAATGATTACCACAGGAAGATTAGTTAACACACTCAACACCTCATGTAGTTACAGCTTGTGTGTGCATTTGAATATATGTGTGTGTGTTTGTGTGTGTATGTGTGTTAAGAACTTTAAAAACCTGCTCTTTTTGCAACTTTCAAATATGCAACACAGTATTCTTAACTATAATCAGCATGCTATACATTTTATCCCCAAAACTTATTTATCTTACAATGGAACTTTGTATCTTCTGATCACCTTCCCCCTCTTCTGTCACCCTTCATCCCCTACCTCTGGCTCTGTTTTCTGTTTCTATGAGTTCATTTTTAAAGATTTCACATATAAGTAAGATTGTATAGTATTTTTCCTTCTCTGACTTAATTTACTTAACATAATGCCCTCAGGATCCATCTATGTTATCGCAGATGGCAGTTTCCTTCTTTTTTATGGCTGAATTCCATATATATTTCTGTTTGTTTTCATATACATGTATGTAACAATTTATTTAACCATTCAGCCCCCGATGGACAGTCTTATAGTGAACAGGGGGGTGCAGATGTCTCTTTGATAGAGTGATTTAATTTCCTTCAGATATATGCCCAGCAGTGGAATTGCTGGATTATGTGGTAACTCTATTTTTAATTCTTTGAGGAAATTCCATACTGTTTTCTACCCCAATTTATATTCCCACCAATAGTGTCCAAGGGTTAGAGGGACGTCTTCAGATGGTGGATTTGTGCCGAGGCACTAAAAGTATCTGTTTTAGGGATGTCAGGAAAGGCTTGTAAAAACAAATTAATTAATTGTATTTGATGTATTTTATTTTTCAATCTTAGGACCAAAGATCTGTACTAGTACGGGACTGTGGCTGAACTTGGCCGTTGTGAGATTCAACATCATCATTTTAGATATAAGACAACTGATGTACAGCCATTAAACGTGCTTAGCATGACACAGCTAGTTTGTAGTAAAAATATGAATGGATGTGTGGTATAAATGTTAGCAGGTGGTGAAAACGAGCCGAGAATGTCAGTGTCTCTTTTAGCAATTCTTTTTCTGCATTACTGTACATTCTCAGAAAGGAAAACCGCAGCATGTATTTCTTGGGCATAATTTTAATATTAACTTTTATATTTCCTTTTGGTAGTTCAGTATTAGTAACACTGCTGACTCCATATTCGATGGACCATACTGCTCGGTCCATACTGGATGGATCGTAATCAAAGAGATCATAATTTAATTATTGACAATTTTATTATTAGTATAAATGACTGTTTTGAAATAGTCACCAAATATTCTTAACTCACTCGTGAATTGGTGAACTTGGACTGGAAAATTTAGACTCCTGCTATCCAGTATCTATGTAATATCTGAATTTTTTATTGGTCTTTATTTAGTAATTAACATGCAAAGAGGTATATTATAGTATTTAAGAAAATTTTTAAAAATTGCAAAGTAGTGTACATACAGAAAACCAGAAGAATTCACATTCTACCTTACTGGAACAGGGTCCACCCATGTATTTTTATTGACAAAGGTGTATAAGTTTTATCCTTTTACATGAGTAACATTAAGAAGTTGGTTGGAAATTTACATGTTTTGTGTTATCTCATTTGATCCTGCTGTAAACCTACATTGTCTCCTGGTACAGGCATTTTTAACTCCACTTGGCACTTACGAAACACAACTAGAAGACAATTTATTTTCTTTATGTCTAACAGTAAGCTTGACGTAGAGGTTGAGAATGAACATAATTCCCCTGGCTCCAAAGTTACTGCTCTTTTCCCTTAATTGAAGAGTTGTAGGAACTTATAGTCAGAGTTTTCTTTGACCTTCTTAAATTAATTGCTAGTCACATCCTTTATTATTTGAGAAGTCATACATAGGCAAATGTCTTTTGAATGAATCATATTTATTGTTCTTTGCCTATGTAGATGCTACTGTCAAAAAATTATCAATGCCAATGAACATAAAATTGAAGTCAAGCATCTGTGAGTTCCACACACACGTTTGCAGAGTGCTGTAATCTGTATCATAGGCGTCATTAACTTAAGCAATTAAGCTCAATGTCCTAGTTCCAGTTGACAAGTGTTACTATTTTTAGGATTTTTCTTAATGTCTTACATTGCTTCATTGCTCTTGTACCTCATGAGAAAAAAGAATTGCATTTATGTTAATTCTTTTTAAAATTCCCCACTGCAGCCAAAGGGTGATAAACAGAAACTGTCTCAGTAATTAAGTCAGAGTGCTACTCTTAAGGAAGCTCCACTTAGAAAAAGCCACTGCTAAAGGGGGTTACTTTAAATGCAAACTAATCATTAACTTCAGGGCCACTTCTGGGTACTCTCCTGGTGATTATAAATCACTAAAATTGGTTTGCGACTGCACTAATATACTGTAAAATAACTGAGACGAAATCATGATGGAACAGCCATTTGGTGATGGGAAACCCATTCTCTCCTTTACCCACTTAGTTCTACCAATTATTCTACAGGAAATTATCAGATGGATTTTCATGGCAGCATATATAATTATTTACTAACATAAAAAAAGATTTTGATTTTGAAAACAAGGTAACGTTTATGTAATATGAATTTGTATGTCAGCAAGAGCATTAGAGTTTATACTAAGACAGTAATAGTATCTTTTCTTATTTGGACTTGCAGATAAAAATTATTTCGCAGTCGTTAACATTGATTCAAGTCTATAAATTAAAACCAGGATCAAAAAACTACCATGTCTTAAAAGCAGTAGTGTTGTCAGCTTTCTAAGGCATGCACCACTTTCAAAGCTTAGCAAAGTGATCTATAAAAGTAATGTAAAGGCAATGGACTTCATCTTCAGCAGCTTTGCTAACTGAGCGAATAAGAACAGATACCATGAATCAGTTCTGCTCCATTGCAAAGTAATAGATCGGTGAGTTGTAGGGTCTTGACACTGGGTTTAGGTTCTGGAAGAGTCAGGAAAAAATCCTCACTCGAGCCCTACTTTTGGCAGTCTATCTTTGGAAAAGTCCCAAGTCTTTGATCCCAGATTCCCTGGCTTCCTACTTGAGAGGCCAGGATTGCACCTCTAAGATACAGGTCCTCAGTCTCTCTTCTGTAACTTTGGAGGCAAATGGGTTTTAGAATTCAGACATTTTCTGCATTTCACAATGCTAGTAAGACACAGACAAGGAACGTCACAGAGCACCATGCCAGGCTGTGGGGTCGCTGGCTGACATCACATTATGACTTCTACAGAGGACCACGAACGACCTCACTAAGGAGACACTTTCATCATCCCATGACCTTACATCTGGTCAGGTTTTACTACCAGGAGATTTTGTGTCAAACTCTGAACAAATATTTTCACCTCCAGTACGTTTGGAATATTCGAATTTTAGGGAAAACTTGGCGTCTCACGCCACACGGCTTGGCAATTCTACAATGATGTTTACTTGAGACGCTAGCGCTTTACATCATTTTGCTGAACGTTGAGCACTTCATCTCACACTTCATGTGCAAGCGAAGAGGCAAAAGCGTGAAATGAGATTTTGGCAAACCGCCAAAGCCCTGTAGCAGCTGGATGTCCAGGTGAAGCCTTGACAGGGGAAGTGTCACTCAAGTGCCTGACACCATTGTCTTCTCATGGCAGGAGGTGGGGCATTTGATGGCTTAGTGGGCATGATAGCTACAATTAATCCTGTCAGCAGAAATGGCTTTTATACAGGACTTATTAGTCATTTCTAAAAATACAAACCTAAATATCAGGAAACAAATGACTTCCCTTGGAGACCGAGAGACTCAGCATCTCTTCTCCCTGACTGAGATAACCCTACCAGGAAAGTGAGATCATTTTTCCATATCATCTGAGGAGTACTGAAAATACAGAGACTGCAATCATAAGAACAGATGTGTGTAATTAATTAAAACACTGAGATTTCTCAGGTGTGTGTGCATGTGTGTGTGTGTGTGTTTGTGTGCTGTATATATACCGTGTGTGCTTATATCTATACGTAACTGATGGGCCATATGATAATTTTGCTTAACAGCATTAACACTTCTTTTTTCAATTCTTGGGTCTTTCCACAAGTGAGCTTGCTTGAAACCCTCGGTGAACAGATGCCAGGGTTGTACAACTGAACCTGGTTTTGTGTAACAAATATATTCTTTAGATTTAAATGTAGGTGGAATCATATTTTAATTTCACCAAAGTAACAGGATACTAAAAGTAATCCTGGGTGAATCATTTTTTCCCTGATGTATATAATCACTTCTAAAGTACTATAGGCTTGGAATTTTACAAATAGATTTGTTTTTAAAAACTGTAGAGTAATTTGTGTATTGAAAAATAGCTTCAGAGGAAGTTCTTTATACCACAACTACTAAATGTGAAGACAGCTGTTTTCAAAAGGTAATAGACACGTTCTTTCTTTCCTGATCCCAAACGTTCATGGAAAAGTTTAAATTACAAAAACAAACAAACAAAAACAAAAAACAACAACGAAAAACCCAAAACAAAAAACCCCCACAAAAAATAAACAACATCAAAAAAATCCCAGCCTCTTAAAATGGTTTATTTGGAGTTAAGCACAAATCATAATTTCTAAAACATTGCATAGTTTTCTTCCTATATAATATTTAATTAATGAACTGATGATAGAGAAACTCTCTCCCTCTCTCTTTCTCCCTACATAATATATACATTATGGTATCTGATACCATATACAGAGAGACGTACTTAGACATACTTAGACATCCTTCGACTATCTTATGTGATATTTTAGTAATTAAAACTATAAAATTGCTCTGTGCTGAAAAAAATAAATATTTTGTCTCTGTCAATCAGCATGCACATGTTTTGTTGTTCACTTGGAATATTGGCTTAGAAACAAGAAATCACAGTAGAACATCTCATTGACATTCAATAGGAAAATAGTGCTGACAGAATGTTAAAAGAACTAGAGTGGATCCAGGCCAAGAGAGTAAATTAAAAACAGTCTGATAGCTGTCTTAACATTTTACAAGGCAGGCAATATGATCAAGTTGTTGAGCTGACATCATAAAATCATTTGAAACCAAGATGGGGTTCTGTTTCAGAGATACACGTTTTATAACCTTGCTACTTTGATTAAATGGTGCACCTCTGACACTTTAGAGTAGAGCGTCTGTCCAGATCTCATACACACAGCCACTCATTTCCTCATGCATACCTTAATGGGTGCCCTCAAGGACAAAGGAGCAGAAGTTTCCTAGAACTGAGTTCCAGCAGCACCTCCTTTATTTGCCCACTTACCTGTATCTTAGTTGATAACCATCTCATATTTATACCAAACTCTGACATGTATTTTCATACAATACATCGCCTTGACAGTACAAACCTTGTGGACAGGCAAAGGTGATGGTCTGCTGTGCCCACTGACACAGGAAGATATTTTACTACCTTTTGCAGGACAGTCTTCTACTTCATCAGTCCTTTATTCACTCACACATTCATTCATTAGCTGACAGCAAAGTCAAAATTGAAGTGAATAGCACAGTCATTAACTCAGTCCTTATTTATTGAGCAACTACTATGTGTTCAGCATCATTCATGGTGTGGTGCAGATACGGCTCTGGTCTTACAGAGCCCCCGCATCCATGACGTATCTCTCATGAAAGTCACTTACTTTGTGTGTTTTCAAGGAGGAACATGTCTAAGTGTCCTTTTCATTCATTTAATGAAATATATGTATAAATAGAAGCAGGAAGTGCTTTGGTATTATACAGAATATCAGTATGCAAGTGCATCATTTGCTCTTCCAAAGAACTACTCCCCCGACATTTTGGTATGTGCAAACTCTACTGAGACCTGTGTTCAGATCGCTCCCCATGTGTTATAATATCATTCAAGTTGCCACCTACTTTATTATAAAATACATTGTACAACTCCTGATGCAAGATCTGTAGTACTCTCTTTTAATGTACACATACCAGGGCTACTCCTTAAGCATTTTGATATCTGAAGACAGCAAGACATAAGCTGAGCCATTAGTGTTCCACGAATATTTTGACCAAAAGTATCAGTGTGACATAGATTGAAATTAAACAAAACAAAACTGGTCCATCGACAAGGATGGTTTGAGAAGCAGGGATCTGGACGAGGGTTTCTCAAGTAGGTGTGATTTTTTACCTCCCTTCTCCCTTGGGGACATGTGGCAATGTCTAGAGGCATTTTTAGTTTACTACTGGTGATGGGTGGTACCAATCAATCGATCGGTGGTATCGAGAGAGTGTAAATGTGCGTGCAGTGGGGAGGGGCAGAGGCAAAGAGAGAAGCAGACTCCCTGCTGAGCAGGAAGCCAGAAGATGGGCTCGGTGAGGAGCTCGATCCCAAAACCCTGAGATCTTGACCTGAGCCAAAGGCAGAGTGGAATCTAGTGTGTTGAGTCCGTGGTTACTGTGAACACTCCACAATGTACACAATAGGCATCCCCTGCAAAGCGTTTTCCATCCTAAAATGCTAATGGTGCTGATGTTGAGAAAACCTGCCTTAAACTGATTAGAGAAGTTTGGAGTTTATAGTATAGACACTATACCATCTGTGTTCATGATTTCTAAAGAGAGAGATTCCCTGAGAAAAATTTTTAAACAGTTGCTAAGGAAATATGAGATGAGCCTAGAGAGAGCTGATCGGCTGAGTGTTGCAGTAATTCAAGGGTGAAGAGACAGTAGTGAGTTAGAGAGAGGAAAACAAACATGAGCTATGTGCGGTGGCATGAGGGCGAAGAAAGGAGGATTTTTATGCCTCCCAACATATCAATCCCTTGTGGCCATGAGAGTAGGCTGCTAACAGGACTGGCAGCAACTGGGAGAGATGGGATTGGGAAAGATAAGCCATTTTTTTGTATGTCTATCTTACTATATGCTGCTATCTATACTATCTATCTATACTATATGCTGCTCACCATCCTTCAGGACAGCCCACAACAAAGAATCATCCAGCCATAATGTCTATGGTGCCAGGGTTAGAAACCCTGGTGTTATGGACTGAATGTTTGTGTGCTCATGAATTCATATGTTGAAGCTTAGCCTTTAATGTGATGACATTTACAGAGGGGACTTATGGCAGGTAGTTAGGGTTAGATGAGGTCAAAAGGGCGGGGCCCCAGTGTGATGGCGTTCGTGCCCCTGTAAAAAGACAAACCAGAGAGTTTTTGTTCTCATTCTCTTTCTTCCTCAATCTCTCCCGTGACCCCCTACCCCACCAGGTGGGAAAACAGCAGTAAGGTAGGTAGCTATAAGCCAAGGAGAAAGGTTTCACCAGAACCCAACCATTCTGGTGCTTTGATCTGAGTCTTCCAGCACCCAGATCTATGAGAAATAAATTTCTCTTGTTTTAGCCAACTAACCTATGGTATTTTGCTATGGTACCCTGAGCAGACTCATACACCAGGCTTAGACAGTTGCAGACAACTAAACATGGCCATCTTTCCAGCCTTTAAGAAAAGTTTTAAGAAGCGATGCTACCGTGTTAAACTCCTTTAAGATTATATACACATATTATTTTTATTTGGAGTTAAATTTTCTCCTAAACCAATCAGAGTATATTTAAGTTTGTTTCTTTTTTCTCTTTGGCATTATTCTTCAAACCATCTTTAGTCGGTACCTTATTAACATCATAGTTTAATGGCAACGTGCTCTTTCAATTGATAGTTGGGTATAAAGAACATTTTGTTACCAGTATTTAAACCCATTACCTTTAAAATTTTGCTTGATGTGCATATTACTAAAGTTTTGGCCTGCCCTAATGCTCATTTTCTATTAATGGCACAATAAGAAAATGTCTGTGTCTCAAGGTCATAATAAAAGGTGCTTATTTGGTCTGCAAGATTTCAGAAGCAAAGGCCCCTGGTATGTCAGCACTGATGGGGTCAAAGCCCAAGGGTTAAGGCTCTAATCTTTTTAATGAATTTTGAATATTCTTTTTAAAATTCAGTGTTATTTCTATAGGTCACACAGAAGGCCATTTATATCAGGAAAACGATAAAAAAAAGAAAGTTAAGGAGAGTTCTTTGTGCAGTCAGGTGGACTCAGAGCTGAGCTAAGCATTGGAAAGTGTAGCTTAAGGTTCATATAATTAACCTGAGATGTAAATAAACAAACAAAAAAAAGGTAGTTAATAGTGCCCAAGTAAATTGAATTTTTGATCACTAGCTTAATAGCTTTAGCTCTACATTTTTAGTTATTCATGTTTCCTAAATTCAGATGTTACATTTTCAAAGTTTATGTACTTAGAATTTCTAAGAAAGAGGTAAGGTTTTAGGTAGGACATTCAGTTAGGCCAATCTTTATCAAAGTCATATATGCTATTTGCTGACGAAAAACATTAGCACAATTCTCAACAAATAAATAACTACATTAGGACCTGTAAAAATATTATTTCCAGTATCTAGCAAATGGAAATGCCTCGGCTAGTTAATCATAACAACAATTGCTAAAATTTATGGAGCACGTGCAATACCACAACTACTATTTTAAGCTCTTAATATCTACTATGTTAAAGCCTCATAGCAGCTATACAAACTATACACTCTCCCCCTTTTTATGTAGGGAAAAAAACCAACACAAAAAAAAAAAAAAAAAAAGTGAGAGAGAGAGAGACTGCTAACCCAAGATCAGAGATAGTACCTAGGCACTGAGGGTTATTATGGGGTAAAGTTCAAAGTGAACACAAAACAAAATTTTACTGCTTGAGAACAAAGGTTATATATTTTCATAGCCTACCTCCCTCCTAGTTAATGTTGTCACCCTACTGCCTGCAGATGCTTTAGTATAAAAAGTTGTTTGGTCAAATAAATTCTGGGAACATTGCATTTTATATTTATTTGTCTCTTGGAAAATCAGAACACATTAGCTTACTAAGGCTTGCTTCTCCAATTCATAATTTAGAAAGACTTTACTTCCACATCAGCATACTGCATTTAAGCTTTCAAACTCATAGTTCTCAAAACCCTTTTATCTCACACACAAAATAGTAATACCGAGAAGAATTTGTGTTTTGAATCCACGGATAATACTTTGAAATATACTGAATTAATGAATGTTAGTCTAAAAGCATTGTGTGTGATAGTTAAAAGAGCAGTAGGAATGCCGAAGTAGTCTAGTTTAAAGAACCATAACATATATATGTTTATAAAAGTTATTAAATGTAATGAGATTACATAACAGTAAATTTTAGACAAAAAAGTGTTTACTAGGCTTTGGCTATGTAAGTGCCAATTACCCTGTTTTAGTTTGCAATGCTCTCTAACATACCACCCTAAAACTTAATGGCTTAAACAAACAGAACTACAAAACCAATAGTTCATATATGCTTGTGTGTGTGTGTGTTTATATATTTAATATGTATACATAAGACTTATTATGAGGAAACTGGCTCGCATAATTTTGGAGGCTGACAAGGAGACCCAGGAAAGCTGTTGGTGTGGGGCTTGATCTCATAACCCTGAAATCATGATCTCAGCCAAAATCAAAAGTTGGGTGTTTACCTGACTGAGCCACCCAGGCACCACTTATTTAATATTTAAAATTTTTTATTCCACTTGTTACAAATAGGTCACAATTGCTTTAACCATGCTGCAAGAGCTTTTTAAGCTTTACAGGTTTAATTTCCTTCAATCCTAACCCTTTTGGGGATCAGTTCTAGGTTTTAGTTATACCATGTTAATATCAATTCACATCTGAGACTTTGTAAGCCAGAAGTCATCAAAAAATTTAAGAGTAAGAAAGACTCAGCATACTATAGATTTACAAGTCAAATCTGCATCCGTGCTTCCCTATGGTGAAATTAAATCAAACCTTAATTCAGCAGAAATTTAAATTACCAGAATTGGAGCTTGAATAAGTTAACTTTGAGCTCTGGGAGGCCTGCTTTAAAAAATAAATTAATTAATTAAATTAAATTAAATTTAAAAAGGCTGATACATCCTAGATTGATTGAACCCAGATTTTTCAAAAATTGCTGAATTTTTTTCTTATTGCATAAGGACAAAACATGACATTTTTGTCACATGATCATCAGAACTGTCTACACCAACACAAATCAGATGGTAGCACCCGTCCTGCATGTGTCATAGTTTCCCAGGTGAAATCCCCTTACTAGGAACAAAGGAAGCTTTTAGAAAGTACCAGAAGTTGTAGGCCAGTTAGAAAGAGAGCAGAGAGCATGCGTGGTTGTGCCAAGGTGGGAATCAGCCTGGTGGAGTATGTTTACAATAGCACTTAATTTTTCTCTCCTTCTCTTTCTCCCTTCTCTTACTTTTTGTTTCTTATTCTGGACCTCTTGTGCAGCTTCATGTAGCTTGTCTCAAAGTCTCTGGGATCCTGACCCCTTTCCACCTTTATGTGCTTTCCACATTACAGTACTTGAGAGAATTCCTTGATCCTCTCCATTCTCAGGATGCTCTCTTTGCCCTCAGCTCTCCTTGGTGGCCCAAAGTCCAGAGACCCTCTGTGGGGTTACAACTCCAGTTGTAACCTCAGGCTGTCAGTCATGGTGTGGGAGGAGCTGTATCCTGCTGTTTGAGAAACTAGAGAGAATTGGGGATTAGTTACTTCTTACACATACTTTCTATCTTTACACTTATGTGTTCCCTTAAATTGGAAGGTACCAGTTGCCTCCATTCTTGAGTCTTTTCTGGATTCCTTGGTGTGAATTGGACTTCCTCTTTGTACCTGTGCCTACAAACTAAATATTATTTCTCTGATGTACTCAGGCCTTTATCATTGTTCTTTTCTACTTTCTGGTGTGCTAAATTTTGTTACTGTTTTCTATCATGTTCTTTATAACCTTGGGGGTATATTTTTTAAAAAAAATAGTCTGCTTTTTAGGAAGGAGAAGAGATAAACATATCACACATTATTTTTAACCCTCATGTTTAAATCTCTGAGTATTTCTTTATAGTAGAAAATTTACAAGACAATTGAAAAGTTGGCTTATAACTTTGATAGAAATCTATATCTACATATACTTATATAGTTATTTTACTTTAGAAAATTAAGAAATTTACAAAAATTTAGAATACTGCTATTTAACATAGTGGATGTTGGGTCTAGTACTCTTTATGTTAATTTATATGAGCTGTTACTCTTATCTGTATCTGTATTTTATAATGGTAATATTAGAAGCTCCGGACATTATTATCATTTTTTTTTAAGATTTTTATTTATTTATTTGACAGAGAGAGATCACAAGTAGACGGAGAGGCAGGCAGAGAGAGAGAGAGGGAAGTAGGCTCCCTGCTGAGCAGAGAGCCCGATGTGGGACTTGATCCCAGGACCCTGAGATCATGACCTGAGCCGAAGGCAGCGGCTTAACCCACTGAGCCACCCAGGCGCCCGAGGACATTATTATCATTTTAATAAAAGTGCTATTATATCTGAAATAATTTACCTATTTTTCCATAATATATTACATATTAGAATATGTTCATGTTCTAAGTTCAGAGTGATATGTACCCTCTCCTCTCCCAGGTACATGGTTTTACAGATGAATGCACTGAGGAGTAAAGTAAAACTATCCAGTAGTTCATCTTAATGGATACGATGGATACAACAGAAATTCAAATTAAAAGTATTAAAAAAGTAGCAACTCAATTTTTTTTATCTTCTGCTTATTGTTTTTAGGATATTTCTAGTACATCATTCTACTATAGAACACAAGATGGAAAGCAGTGGAGTTAAAGAAAAGATAAGTCTTAAGATGACGTTATAGCATTTACAACAATTCTTATCCATCTTCTCCCACTCAAAAGCCTGACCTTCCAAAAATGATTGTATTGTGATTAAACAGGAAAATGAAGTTGAATTGTATCATTTGTCTTTAGCACATTATGTTCAAACCTTCTGGGGAGTGGGAAGGTAGGCAGCAGAAGATGATAATAAGAGGAGTAATTATTCTTTTTTCTTTTTTAGATTTTATTTATTTATTTGAGAGAGAGAGAGAGAGAGAGAAATACCACAAGCATTAGCCAGGGAGAGAGGAAGGAGAGAGAAAGGGAGAAGCAGACTCTCCACTGAACAGGGAACCTGACGTTGGGCTCTATCCCAAGGCCCCTGGGGTCATGACCTGAGCTGAAGGCAGACGCCTAACCAACTGAACCACTCAGGCCCCAAGGAGTATTCAAGAATTTAGGGGGAAATGTTCCCAAAACACACACATATACAAAATATTTCTGACATGTGCATATGGATGTGTACATAGACTCTGGAAGAAATATTAAAGTTCTGTAATGGGTAATATAAATTAAAAAAAATAATTTAGACTTAGAGTACTTGTTCAGAAAGAAGAAAATGGGCAAATTGCTTTGATAATCCAATAATAAGTATATGTGTAGACTAATAGGAAGAGTAAATAAAAATTTGAAGAGGAGGTATTTACTATTTCATTTGCACAACTACAAAAAATTGAGAAGGTATAGTTATCCCAAAGTCTTTTGTTACTGGTAATAAAAGTTTGAATTTTAAAGTGTACTATTTTTTTCATCTCAGTTTTAAGATGGTTTCAAAAAATTCATTCAGCCTTTTTTGGAAAAGTTCAATTTAAAGTATTAAATATAGCCATTTTTTTTTTTTTTTTTACTAGAAAAGAAATTGCACTTTAAAGTTCATACTTAGCAAACTAAGCATTTTAATGAGGCAGGTATTTCTTTTGGGCCAAGTTTATTCAAAGAAAGAATTCTTCCATGCTTTTAGCAAAATGTTAAACATCTTTAAATTCTGCCCTTCTAAAAATATCTGAAGCCAATATATTTTAATGGACTTTAAGATAATTCATCTTTTCTTTCAAATGAGTCCATATAAAATTCATCTAGGTTAATATGGGAGTTAAATATATGAAAAAGCAGAATTGTGACAAAATGAAAAGCATACATGGTTTTATAATGATTTTCCCAATGTTACCTTTTCCTAAAATTCTATTTCCTGGAATAAAGATGAGCTATTTTCAAAGTGGAATTTTATTAAGAATCCCATTCCTGCAAGATCCATCTTTCAGCAGGGACAAACTTATTGCTTGGTGGTTTAAATTTTACTTACAACTGACATCTTTAACTTAATCGTGGCTAACAGTTTGAAGCAGGAATGACAAAAGTCTTAATCAAAATAGTCAGTTATTCCAGTGGCTGGAGAACTTGAATCCTAACAGGTTAATTTCATTCTTTTAGTGTTTTATTTTATCTTTGATGTACCCCAGTGTGCTGTTGCCCAGAAGAAGTTTCTTCAGGTAACATGTTTGACAGTCAGCCATCTGTAATTCTCCAGAGGCTCCTTTCATGCTGATCCTGTATTGTTAGATCCTGGAATAGAGTGATCATTTGCAGTAGAAAGTCAGATTTTTCTCCCTATTGACAGTGCCTACCAGCACCAGGGTAAAGATGACTAATGCCTCTAATGTCTTGCCCCAGTCTAAAGGGGACTATGATGGTTAATTTTGTGTGTCAGTGTGACTGGGCCAGGGAGTGACCATATATTTGGCTGAGTATTGTTTCAGTGCGTCTACTGGAGTATTTCTGGATTAAATTAACCCTTTGAATCAGTACACTAATGAGTAGACCTAATGTGAGTGACCTTCTTCCAGTCAGTTGAAAGGCTGAATACAACAAAAAGGCAGACTCCCATGAGAGAAAGGGAACTTCCTCCTGCTGGATTGTTTTGAGCTGAGATATTTGTTATTTCCATATTTGGACTTGAAGTGAAATATTGGTTCTTTCTGCACCTCAGCCTGCCAGCCTGTGGAATGGAAATGTACCACTGACATATATAGATAGATAGATAGATATATCTATCTATCTATATATGCATATATGGAGATATATAGATATATGTATAAAATCTCATATATATATTATCATATGTGTATATATATTTTTAAAATTATAATTTTATATATAATTTATGTTTTTTATATATATATATATATATATATATATATATATATATATATATATAAATCTCTTGGTTCTCCTTCTCTGGAGAATCTTGACTTATAAAAATTTTGGTACTGTGGTTCTAGAGGAACAGAATTTTAAGGATGAGTCTTCTAAATTTGTTCTGGGGTTTCTGGAATTCATTCTCTAATCTGATTAGATTTAAAGATTCTAGGGGCACCTGGTTGGCACAGATAGTTAAGCATCTGACCCTTGGTTTCTGATCAGGTCATGATCTCAGGGTCATGGGATTGAGCCTTATGTAGGGCTCCATTCTCTCTCTCCCTCTCTTCACTGCCCCCAAATCAAATAAATAAATAAATCTATAAACAAAACAAAACAAAAGATTCTAATGGCTAGTACTTAGGCGCACACTGGTAGTTTGTGGTGTGATCTGGTAATAGAGATACTTGAAATATCTCCTTAGGTATTCCTAATCAAGCACTGGTAACATTTTTCTAATGAATGAATAATGAATATAGGGATAATGGCTGGTTGCCCCTAACGTCACTGGACAAAGTAGGAAAAAAAAAAAAAAAAAAAGGGCTCCATGATTTGAATTCCCAGCTTCAGTGACCCATAAATGACCTGATGACTTCCGTATGTGGCCCAAGGAAACCCTTATCTCCTCTAACCACGAGGCTGAGACTGCTGAAAATCAAATGCAGAATCTCACCCTAGGAATGGTTGAATTACTACACAAATTGAACTCTCAGCCCTGCAGGAGGTCTAATGTTGAAGTGAGTCATTAAGAAGGAATGGAATCCTGAAAGTTGGGATGGGATGTGTAGGAAGACCTTGTGAAGCTGGGGACATTGAGTTTCTAAATTCTGACAAGTCTTCTTGGCCAGTGAGGAGGCCCCTCCACACTTAGCATAACCAACCTCTCCTCCCATCTGAGGAGATTAGCCCTCCATTGCCTGGGGAAACTGAATGGTCTCCTCTTAGGCAGTTTCCAGGCCAGAAAATGCTGATCCTCCTCAGGACCCACCCCCACCATTCCTCTTTGCCTCTGGATCTATAACTACACTCAAGTATGAACAGGCCCTTAAAGGTGAGGTACACAGCATGGCTCACAAGAAGACACACTTCACACCAAAAGAGCAACTTGAGTTTTCTAATTTATATACGCAGAAGTCTAGGGAACATATACAAGAAAGGATACTTCAGGCTGTGGGATAATGGTGAAAGGGATATAAAGTTGGATCAGGCCAAATTTATTGAAATGACTTCAGTAACTAGAAATTCTGTGTTTATTATTGTAGCTTGGGGAGTTAACAGTTTGGTTGTTTGGCTGAAATATGGACCAAACTGTAGCCCATGGCGGGGAGTTGAAGGTGCAGGATGTGCCCTGGTTTAATGTATAGGATGGGATTCAAATGCTTAGAGTTCACAATGTGATAATGGATTTGTCATTTAAAACTTGCTTGCACATCTGGAGAGGATCCACAAGACAAAATCCTCTCACCATAACTCTGAGAAATAAATTTGCAAGGGGAGCCCCAACATCCTTCAATAGTTCTGTAATTACTGGTGTTACTCAACTTCCAAAGATGAAGAGGGCGTGGTTACTATAATGGATTGCAGAGAAAAAGCCACCATCAGAATAGTCTAACTCATGCAGATCTATGGCATTGGCTCATTGATCATGGTGTTCCCAGAGGTGAAATACACAGAAAGCCCACTAACTTCTAATTTGATCTGTAAAAGTAGGACATTTCTGGCTCAAGTAAACAAAAGTCTCATGATCCTTCAATCAATTCCCAGATTTGATCCAGCTGACACCCAGAACCCTTTGAATGAAGGGAGGTTAGGTTCCCTTGAAGAACCTTGAAGAACCCTCTATACTACTAGGAGTGTATACTATTAATCTTTCTCTAAAGAAACCTGTAGGACAGTGTGCTGTTGCATCCGCCCTTTGGTTATTTCCCCAGGTCTGGAATGTATACTTGAAACACATAAACTCAACAACTGCCACAATATACACGTTGACTTTTGACCTGTGCTGGTAATTGCCACGTGGAAGCCACTGGAGCTTCCTATACCTAGGAAAATAGTAAACCAAAAGCAATACCACGTTCTTGGAAGGACAATAGAGATGAATGTCACCATTAAGTAAGATGTAGGGGTGGTAATTTTCACCACATTTTTTTTTTTTCATCTCACCTATTTGAGCAATGCAGAAAACAAATCTTGGAGAATGCCAGATTATGGTACGTTTAACCAGGTGGTGACTCCAGTTGCAGCTACTATCCTACATATAGTTTTATTGCTTGAGCAAATTAACATATTTCTTGTATTGATCTGAAAAAAAAAATGCTTTTTTCTAGACTAGTGTTAGTAAAGAGCCCTAGAAGTTAGTTTTGAGTAGGTACAGCCAGCAATACACCTTCACTGTCCTACCACAGAAGTCTATCAACTCTCCAGCCCTATCACAACTTAGCTCATAGGGAGCTTCATCATATCTCCTGCACTGAGCTTTATGTTGGTTTGACCTAATGTGCAAGAAGTAGAAAAAACTCTAAATGCTAAGACATTTGCATAAGAGAAACCTCTACAATAGGCTTAAGCTACTGTGCAAGTTGCCAACCTGCCATATGATACAGCAGACCCAATGGTGCTTGAAAGGTCAGTGGCAGATAGAGATGCTCTTTGGAGCCTTTGGAAGGTTCTTATTGGTGTATCATAGCCCAAATTCTTTAGGACTTTGGAGGAAAGCCCTGCCATCTGCTATAGATATCTACTCTCGTTTTTAGAAACAACTCTTGACTTGCTTCTTGGCCTTGATAGAGACTGAATGTTTTACCGTGGGCAGCCAGTATATCATGTGAACTGAGCTGCTCATCATAAAACAGGGTGTTAGATGGCTCACTCACCAAGCCATAAAGCCATAAGTGCCTAGTAGTACTCTACCATCAAATGGAGGTGATGCGTATATGACGAAGCCCAAGCAGCCTCTGAAGACACAAATACAAAGGGGCCCAAATGCTCATGGTTCATACTTCTACTATACCTCCACCTTTCTCCCAGCCTGCATCTATGGTTTCATGGGGTTTCCTTACACTCAATTAATAGAGGAGGAGCAGACTCGAGCTTGGCTCACATGTGGTCCTGCACAATATGGTAGATGGTCCTATGGTTAACATCACATGAAAGCCAGGGCTACAGCACTACAGCCCCTTTCTGAGATGTCCCTGGAGGATAGCAGTTAAAAGAACCCCGACCCCCGAGTTGGGAGAAATTCTAGCAGCGCACCTGGTTGGTGGTTCACTTTGGGAAGAGAAATGGCCAGATGTGCGATTATATATCCATTCAGATGTTATGGCCAGCATGAATGGTCAGGGACTTAGAAGGAGCATGACTATAAAATTAGTGACAAGGAAGTTTGGGGAAAATTACAGCAATAAACGTCCCTGAGTGGGCAAAAACATGTTAAAGTATATGCGTTCCTCTTGAATACTGAACAAATAGTGATCTTGGTAGAAGGATTAATATCTAGATAATCAAGTGGATAGGATGGTCTATTCTATTGATACCAGTTGGACTATTCTATTGATACCAGCCAACCCAGTCACAGCCACTTCTGAATGCCTAATCTGCTAGCTAGCAGTAAGAACTGACAGCTGAGTCCCCACAAGGTACCACGCCCTGGGGTAATCAGCCAGCTACCTGGTAGCAGGTTGATTGCATTAGGCTGCTTCCATCATGGAAGGGGCAGTGTCTTGTTCTCAGTGAAATAAAGACTCACTCTGGGTACAGTTTTACCTTGCCTGCACATCATGCTTCTGCCCAAACTACCATCTGCGGATTAACAGTATGCCTTTATCCACTATTATGATATTCTATACAACATTGCTTCTGCTCATGGAACTTACTTCACAGGAAAATAATTGCAGTGATGGGTCCATGCTCATAGAATTTACTGGGTTTA
Source organism: Lontra canadensis (assembly GCF_010015895.1). Taxonomy (NCBI): domain Eukaryota; kingdom Metazoa; phylum Chordata; class Mammalia; order Carnivora; family Mustelidae; genus Lontra; species Lontra canadensis. The sequence goes on along the minus strand of NW_022631016.1, from coordinate 17,612,564 downwards.
CCCTGTTCTCCACAATCCCAAAGCAGCTGGCTTTATCCGAAGCAAAGTGACTGCATGGGTTAGACCTTAGGACCTTGGTCTTCTTTAGCCTTTGGACAATTTTCCATGGCTGGGAAAGGTATAAACAGAGAGAGAAAAGAAGTGGCTTCTGGGGTGTAAAAGGCAGTAAGCAGTGAATATAATAGAACATTCTTAGCCGTACTAAAAGCATCTTGCATGCACTCCCATGTCTATGTATTCTATTCTCCAGAAATCATATATTAGCTCATTTAAGTGGGAATAAGCTCCTCAAGGTCATATCATTGCTTCCTGATGTAGTGGTTTAACTGTTCATCCATATCCTCTGCCTTCCTCTACCTAGTTTAACTTGGTCAGAATCATGTGATTTGTTTTGCCTAATGCAATATGAGATGTGATATATGTCACTGGGAGGACACAGAGCATGAGCAAGAAAGATTGCTTTGTGTCATAAACTACTCTGATTTGAAGACCTGAATTGCTACTATATAGCCTAGTCTATTCTGATTGGCACTTGAGAATGGCTACCTTTTCTAGGCCACCTGTCAGATTCAACAGCTCCAGTTCAATATGAAGCCAAACGAATTAACTTTTTGTGTTCTCAACTAAAGATAATTAGTTAATTTAAAACATAAAACCTGTGTGGAATGTATGCATGCCACAAGTTTATATCTGTGTGGTGAATAAATATAGTTTTGGTGCTTAGTCCTTTTAAAAGAAGGCAGAGGATATTAATGGTGAGACAATTGTCATAAGAGATGTGCAAAGTAGTTATTCCAAAAGGAAAGGGATTGTCCTACTGAGGAATTAAATGAAAGCAATCACAGAGAAACTAGTATTTGAGATGAGTCTGGAAGAATAGGTAAAAATTTAAAATGCTAGAAATTATCAACTAAGTATACAACATTCCAGGTACTAGAAATAGTGAGAACACATCTTAGAAGTGGAGCAGGATGCTTTTGTCTGGCTGGTGAGTGATGAGTCAGTCTGATTCAAGTATGGTATATACAAAATCAGATATGTAATCCAGGGCCATGCTGGTGGACAACCACAGGTGTCGGAATAGGAAGAGAGTATTTCATTAAATGGGCTGGGAAGCCAGGAACAATGTTTGAGGAAAAGAAGATTGCATGATGAGACACCTGAAAAATATTATCTGCTAATGCTAATATGGCTTACAATTTTAAACTGGTGAGAGAATTGAAGAGCTTAATAAGGTTAGTAATAAAATGGAGAAGCTTGAGAACTGAAACCACCAGCACAGGATAAGAAAGGGAGCATTGGATACAAATTATATTGTACAGGTAGAACATGCAAGGTTGGATGCCTGGGAAAACAAATTATGAGAAAGAAGGAAAGAAAGAAAAGGAAAAAGAAAGGGACAAGAAAAAGGAGAGGAAAGAGGAAGGGAGGGAGGGAAGAAGGGTGGAAGGAAGGAAAGAAAGAAGGAAAGGAGGGAGGGGGGAGGGAGGGAGGAAGGAAAGAAAAAAGGAAGGGAGAGAGGAAGGAAGGGAGGGAGAAAGGAAGGAAGGGACGGACTGACATTTGAGCCATAGATGACTAAGAAAGGTTGAGAGAGATTGGTTTTCTTCATGTGCATGCACATGGAGTGAGTTTGTTTTAGGCCATATTACATTTAGATGGTTGGTGATATATTTATGGAGAGATGTCAGACAGTCTGCTAAAAATGGAAGACAGAATCTGGAGCCTATAGAGCATATATAGCTGTAGAATCTTCGTAGAATAATATTTGAATAATGAAAGCAGATGATATTCCCATGGAGAAGACTATGAAGAGAACAAATATGACATAAAATCAGCACCACCACTTAGGATAAGGAAAACAGAAATTAATAGAAGGCTGTCACTGAGGGAGTCCAGCGGAAGAACAAAGAAAAAGAAAACCCAAGAAACTATTTCTAAATCAAGAGAAAGATTAGCAACATGAATTGCTACCAAAAGATCCAGATACCTAGTGCTAAATCCAGTTAGGGGAGATTTTCCCCAGAATTGCTGGAGATCTCATTGAGAGAGAGAATTTCAGCAGACCCATGATGGCAGGAGCTAGAGGGCCCAGGGATATGGTGTGTGAGTGGCTGGCATAGATTTCTGGAATTCATTCTCTAATCTGATTAGATTTAAAGATTCTAGACCATTTTTTTTTTAAGAGGTTTTTCAGTGAAATAAATGGGGGAGCAATTGGGAATAATGCAAGCAATGGAAGGTTTAAGATCAGGCTAGAAGATGCCTGGACATGTTTGTAGCCTGAGGATTAGGAACCAGCAGTTCTGATGAACAAAATCATAGCTGAAGAGGTAGTGGGAAAAGATGGAATCTAGAAGGTTGCACAGGCTGGCTGAAGGAAGTAGAGGAGAGATTATTTGGGAAGGAAAAACAAAAGAAAATAATGAAACACTTCCAAGCTATTTGGAATAAGAAGTAGTGAAGTTATAGGATCTCCTGTAAGATGGTCTTGTTGTTTAGTGAATAGAAAACAGTTTCATTGCGGAATCTAATGAAGGTGTGGAGAAAATCTGAGTTTGGAGGAGAGTGGAAATGAATTATAAAGCTGGCCAACAAGAGGGGGCATTGAAATTTGCAGGACTGCAAACAGCAAGTCATTTTCCCCAGCAAAGCTTAAATAGACCAGAATAAGCAACACACAGTTAAGTAGTATTAAAAAAAAAAAAAAAAAAAAAGGCAGAAGTTTTGATTTGGAAATGCTATTTGATGCTTTGATTTAATTTGCCATGGGCATAACCTCGCTCAGTTTACATATTCACGCTGAACTTCAGGTTCTTAATCTGTAACCTGGGGAAAATACTTCTTCCCATTTGTGTTATTGTTTTCTTATCACTTGGGTAATATGCATAACTATAGTGCTTATTTAATATTTAGTTATCTTCAAATGGTGACTGTGACCACAGCTCGAAAACAATGGCGCTCTCATTGTGAAAGCTTTCTTGTCTTAGGCAGTTGATAGCAGGAGTAATTTAAGAAATATAATCCTTTCCTGATGTTCTCAAGGATATACCACATTAATTGTTATTAATTGTGACTCACAGTAATATTTAATACTTAATACTCTGAAGTATTAAGTCCTTGTGGCTGATTTGGTTGCGTCTCACGAACTTAAACCTTGGTTAATGCATCATAAAAATGAGTCTCAGATTTGGCAGGGAACACATTTTGGAAGGTATCAAATTCCTTTTACTTTAGGAGCCCGTAATCTATGACCTGCAGTTCAAATCTGGCTATCCCTTTTGTATATATATGCAATATATACATATATATATATGAAAGCAGCCATATATATGGCTACTTTCATACTGTGGGAGCTGAAGGGAGCAGTTGCAACAGAGACCTACTTCAAATCCTGAAAGATTTAATGTCTAGCTTTTTAGGAAAAAAAACAAAAAAGCTGGCTGGCCCCATTCTAGGTAATAAACTAAAATCATTAGTAAAATAGTGCCTGGATGTCATAGGTCACCTGAGTCCTAGTCAGCATTTGTATTTGTTCATGAGCAATCTCTGTCACTTTATAGTGTAGTAGATAATACGTGGATCAGGTTTCTCATTCTTCTGGAAGTTGTATGAGGGTAAATATTACAGTTCCTTTCTGTACTGTTTATGAAAGACCTGACCATAAATATAGGCTCCAAAATTTTAATATTGCTCCTATTTACTTTTTTACTTACCACATTTAAAGAATAAAGTGTTAAACATTATATGTCCAAACTTCAGAACCGCTAAGGGACTAGCAAAAAGATTAGTTTATAAAAAAGCAATTAATATATATTACTAAGAAAAAAATATCATTAAATATTAATATAATAAAATATTAATGTCCATCAGTGATTCTACTTCCCCCATTCAATTGCCCATTAAGCTGCAAACACAGATAAAGTTCAAAATTCTAATTGAGAAAAGTGGAAACAAAACACTTCCTGTAGGGATTTCTCTTTTTAATGAGCTCTATGTTACTAGAAGCATATTAAGGATATGAAACAAGCCACCCCCTTTCCTCCTCCCATCTTCTCCCAAGATAAAGAACTACTTGTTGAAAAAAAATATATGTTCTGGTAAGAAAGAAAAGATAAAGAAGGTATGCTTGATCGCTTGTCTTACAAATAATGCTACAGAGCAAAGGCATCTAAAAGGTAAATAGCAGAATTTCATTAACAAATAATTAACCCAAACCAAGTGCGATATATTTGTGTATACCTATAAAAATACAAGTGGATGGTCCTTTTAATTTAGTTCATGCCTAGCTACCAGATATTTCATTATATTACATGTCTTAATCACACATATCGTTATCGAAAAATGACTACATTGTCTTTCTGAAACACGGACCAAGTTGTCCCTTTTGCTAAATATTAGGATCATTGAAGGGCTATGTTCTACTTCCCCCTGAGTTGACGTCATTAATTAAAACCCTTATGTACTGAGCGCCTGAACACCTTTCTACATGTTATCTTTTGTCTCATGCTCCAATAAATACAACTCCATATTTCTATGCTTTAAGACAGTTTGGATTAGTGAGAACACATAAATGTATTATCCATACAAGGACGCGTGCAGTGAAACGTACATTGGTTTTAATGACTCCTCCATAATTCTTCTTAGAGTTAGTTGGATCTAACCTATTTATGGATTCTGTATAATGAAAGTCCTTATGTATAACAAAAACCTCCGAACAGCAAAACCTCATTCATTGAAAAAACCAACAGGCATACTTATCCATACCTGTCCACATATGGAAGTATAATGTCCCAATCTGTGTTGTGGAAATGTCAAGTTTTCACCATATTAATGCAAATCAACTTTGATAAATACAAATAAATTATTATTTGTAATTAAGTGAGTGATAAATATCATCATCTTTATTCACCTTGTGTTTTTGCTTTTCTCTTAAGTTGGTTCTGGCTGGGACTGTAAAGGTTTCCTCCTCATTCAGGAGTTCGCTCAAGTGCTCTTCTTTAATCTGTAGACAGTTCCTATTTCTGCTCCTAAATCTCATAGCTAAAATGTAATTTAATTTTCTTTTGTTCTAGCTCTTTTTCTTCATAGAAAGTAAACTTTAATGAAGTATGATTTTTATATTTTTAAGTCAGAAAAGAAAAAAACTGCATTCATATCATTGTATAAGCACAAATATACTACCTCTATATAATGTATTGTGTGTGCTAAATTTTAGGAGATGTAGACACACACACACACACACACACACACACACACACAGAGCATTTAAACCTCACCACAGCTGCATGAACTAGATAGTACCTCTATTCTGTTTGCAGTAAAACAATGATTCCATGAAACATTAGACACTGTGCCTTGAGGCATTCTACCATCCTGGCTCCAAAGTTGACAATTACCATAGATTGGCAGAGTCAATTAAAAATGAATGTGGATACAGAGAAGTCTATAAATTGGAGATGAATGTTGGTAACATGAGAGAATCCCACTATATATCTTCAATGTTCACACTAAAGTAGAAATTGACATGATCTGGAGGGGAAAAAAAGATGATAATGAAGAGATAGATACTTAAAGGACAACATAGGTAGGTTTAATGGAGCAGTAAAACACTTGGTCTTGGGCAAGTGGGGCCTTACCCTTAGCCCTGTGGTTCATGGGCCCCCCTCCAGTGCTTCCTCCAAGCCTGATCGTATGTCAGGACAGAGCACAGCAAATCTTGTCCTGCATATGTCCCTGTTGTGAAAGTGTCTACCTCAAAATATTTTGTATCCCTCTAGTGAAATGGAATAGCTGGTACGGGCAAAGCCATCTTGGCAGAGTGTGTCCCTGGAAATTGGCACCCAAGAAGGTCACCCTATGCTTGGCCAGGTCCAGGCCTCATGGCAGGCAGCATTCAGGGGTTGACTGAGCCTGTCTCCTCAAAGTCTTCTGAAGATCATGTAATGACAACTGTATTTATTTTCTCTCTTGTTTCCAGTCAATGTGATGACCCATGTTACTCAGGTTTAGTCTTATGCTGTATTGAACAAGGAAGGGGCAGACATTTCTTGTACCAATGAGACTGCTCTTCTCACTCTGCTATAGTCCTTGGCTGTCCTCCCGTCTTGTGTGGTGGCCAGGTAAGGAGTCAGGGCTAAGGCCAACACTATAAAATAAAAGATCACATTCTAGGAGTTCAAGGATTATGGATTACTAGTCCAAGAAAAGGCATGCTTGGAATATTTTACATTCTACATTATCAAATTCCAAGCAGCAAATTAAACATGTCCAGGAAAAACAAAACAAAAACAAAACAAAACAAAAAACAACAACAACAACAACAAAAATAACCTTTAACATTTTTTCTACCTAATCCAGAAAAGAGTTGCATTCATTGTTTTCATTATCAAAGTACATACACAAGTGTTGAGTCACTGAGAGCCAATATTCATGGACAAGGCAATGGGTAGTTTAATGCTGCTGCTGCCTCTTGTGGCAGACCATGGGAAACTAGCCAGTAAATGGTGCCTTTGAGTTAAGGACGCAGGAGATGGTTCTTGGACTGGAAGAGGAAGAAACATAGCTTGGACACTGGGAACCACATGCACTATTTTGGAAGTAAACAAATACCATGGCACCTCTTTTCTTTACCTTTATCCTCAATCTTTATCGATAAATCACTGTACCTCAGATGAGCCCTTAGATTTTGCAATGCAGCTTTTAATCATAGTGTTCGTATAAACAAAAGCCCATGAAAATATCTGCCTGGACCCTGTACACCCTGGAGGTAACTGTAAAGAGCTGGTATATGGAATGATCATGAAAGTTGATGAAATATGCTAGGAGGCATGGAGGGTCCAGCTGAGGTTGGAGGCCAAGAATTTGTAATGGCATTAATCTATAAAATCATGAGATATTCTTTGATCCAACACCCAACTGCTTGGTTGTTGAAAGAGGAAAGAATCATCTTTGCTTAGTTTCTAGTAAAATGAAAGTAGAGAAACAATGGACAAGGAGAGAGATAGGGCAGAGACAAGGATTATTAACTTGTATATTGTGTTATCATGACTAGATGGGGGTGGGGGCTAAAGAAGAAAAAATAATGGCCTAGTGTCCTTCACAATTTATAGCAGGAAATACACACATCTTATTTTGATGTGGCTTTTCTGGTCATTGCTTTTTGTAATGTTCCAATGGGTTATTTTTATGTTAAAATCATCCCCAGAAGTGGGTTTGCTCCCCAGATCTCATTGGCTTCTGTCTACACATTTGACTACTTTCCCTGACTCCTTCTTTCTGAAACACCTCTCATTTTTCTTTTCTTGAAAATTCCTGTTTATCCCTCAAGATTTACTTTAAATTTTTAAGCATTTGTGAAAAGCCTAATTCTCTTTGCTGTTTCAGTTACTTTCTGCATCTATGTGTCTCTATAGACCCTCTGTTACATGACTTGCAATATTTTATTTTAAACATTTGCTAATTTATCAACTTTAGCTTCAATTTTGTACATTTTCTCAGGACAGAAATTATATTTAGTTTATTTTCCTACTTGGTTTATAAGAAATTACATCTAGTTTATTTTCCTATTTCCTACTCTATTCTCAGCAGTTTGCTAAATGACTAATAGAATAAATACTGAAAATAAAGCATGGAAAACAAACCAAAACAAAACAAAAAATGAGCCTACTGTCTGTCTCTTTTTCCCTTTCCCTCTCTCTGCTCTTTTCTTCTTGAATAACAAAGAAAAACAAGAAGGGCGGTATTGTACTATCCAGTTCAATAATCATCAAATATATAATTCTAAATATATGCATGACATAAAAGTCATATATTGTCATGCATATTTGTCATGCATGTATTTAGGATATTCATATAAATATATGACATGCAAATATATGTCATGACATATAAGTCCAGACAACATGACTTCCACGAATACATATGCACAAAACAAGAGAGATATATTAACTTGAGATAAAAATTCAAAATACCAGTTTGAATAAATATATTTATATTGACATTAGGAAGCTTAAAATATCGAGAAGCAAGAGTAATAAAACTAGAAACTCTATAGTTTTTTTTTTTTTTTAGATTTCAAAAAATTAATTTAGAGAGAGAGTACACTCATGTATGCATCTAGGGGAGGAACAGGGAAAGGGAAAAGCAGACTCCATGCTGGGTGTGGAGCTGAATGTGGGGCTCCATCTCATGACCCTGAGATTATGACCTGAGCCAAAAGCAAGAGTTAGCCATTTAATCCAATGAGCCACCTAGGCACCCCTAGAGCTTTTTGTTCTTTATGTGCTTGAATTCTAATGTTATTAATTTATTGTTAGAAAAAAATGTATAAAAACTCTAGCTTTAGCAAGTTTCCTAATATGTAAGCTATAAAATATAGATTCAATATCAGTAATTTAATGGAGTTTAAACTTGTTAGTTCTGTGGCTAATTTTCTTGTTTTAAAGAGGAGCTTTAATTTTAATAATGTGATTTCCTTCCACATATGGAGGCTCTAGATCATTTGCTTTAACAATTTTTTTTTTCTGTAGTTTCCTGGTTGATAATGTTAACTTCCTTTTAGAAATGATATTTTAAACTCCCTATGAGTATAACAATTTTTGGGTGAGTAAAATGTGACTTTGTTATCAGAGTGATTAAAGTATAGAATTTATATTCTATAGAAATGAAAACAAATTTTTAAGTGTGAATAAGCACAACTTTAAATATAATACTATATAAATAAATACAAAGTAAGGGAAATATTTAAGCATTATTTGCAATTATAAGTGTTATTCCAATTTTCAAGCAATCATAAATATTTCCAAAAATCTAAATACATTTCTTTTATATTTAAAAAAAATATTTATTTACTTGGGGAGGAAGGGGCAGAGAGAGGGGGAGAGACTCTCAAGCAGACCCCTGCTGAGAGCAGACCCTGGGTTCGGGCTTGATCCCAGGACCCTGGGCCCAAATCAAGATTCAGAGGCTCAGTCAAGTGAGCTATCCAGACACCCCTAAATACACTTAATTTTGAAAGTGTAAAATGTTTTAAAATTATTTTATATTTAGTGGCTTCATCTTTCATACATTAATCTATTAGAACTAATAGTCTTTTAAAGATGTGCATTAATTTCTTTTACTGATATGGAACCTCACTATAGGTGTTTTCGAAAATTAAAAAAAAAGAAGATACACATAATTCAGTGATGGAAGCAATATAGTTTTTGTACATATACAATTGTTCTCATCTTCTTTCATCTAGTATTTTTTGTCCATTTATTTTTTAACACCTTTATGATGTTTCCTTCCATTCTGTATTTTTATCTTATTTTCCCTTTATTTTTTTTTCTAGTTGAAATAATGAATATATCACATTTCAATTTTGTTAACATTACCTTATGTGTTTGTAATTATAAATGTAGAGTTTTCTGATTACCACTACCAAGAATTAGAGTATAGCAATTAACTTGTTAATAAAAATGAAAAATAAAATACTTAATTATTATAATTTATTTCACTGCTTCCTAGACTTGTTTGATATAATAGAGCCATTATGTCTCTTTCTCAGAAAAAAAGCAAATAGCAGGGCCTGGGTGTCTCACTTGGTTAAGCATCTGCCTTCAGTCCAGATCATGGTCCTGGGGTCAAGGAATGGAGACTTGCCTTGGGCTCCCTCCTCAGCAGGGAGTCTGCTTCTTTCTCTCCTTCTGTCCCTCTCCCCAGTCATGTCCTCTCTCTCAAATAAATGATTTTTTTTTAAAGCAAATGTTACTTATCATTCTTACTTATTTCCTTAAGTATATTTGATATTTTTTCTCTTTTTGTACAATTGTTTATGCCTAAAAGTCAGAATTTGGGATTAACTGATACTTACCAGCTGATATTTTCAGGATACTGATAAATTATTTGTCAGTGACCTGAACCAATTTATATTTGTGCCAGTACTATAGGAATGTTCAAATAGGTCCCCATCTTCTCAGCAATAGTAATTTTTATATGTTTTATTTTTGCCAGCTTAGTTGTAGATTGTAGCTTACTATGACCTTCATGTGTTTTTATCTCTTTACTAGTAAGTTTGGGCATTATTAAATAGATTTTTAAGGTTCCATTCACATTACTGTTTTCTTTTCTGAAATAAGTTTGTGAGTTTTAACAATTTTTATAATAGAGTTTATTTTCTAGTTGTATTTAAAAGTTACTTTATATAATCAGGGTAATGCTTATTTGTTATATCTATGACAAATACTGTTTCTCAACATATGCCAATTTAATTTATCTCTTGGTGAACAAATAGTTTTAACTGTGTTATAGAACTTTACTAGCCTGTGTTTGTATGGGCAGAAAGTTTTAGTGATTTCTTTTCTTTTTCTAGATTATTTTTATTAACATGTAATGTATTATTTGCCCCAGGGGTACAGATCTGTGAATCATCAGTCTTACATACTTCACAGCACTCACAATACCACATACCCTCCCCAATGTCTATAACCCAACCACCCTCCCTCTACCCCCCTTCCCCCACCAGCCCTCAGTTTCCTTTGTGAGATTGAGAGTCTGTTGTGGTTTGTCTCCCTCCTGATCCCATCTTGTTTCAATTTTTCCTTCCCTATCTCCCAAGCCCCCTGGCCCTGCCTCTCAAATTCCTCATATCAGAGAGATTATATGATAATTGTCTTTCTCCAATTGACTTATATTGCTCAGCATAATACCCTGTTGTTCGATCCACGTTGTTGCAAATGGCAAGATTCCATTTCTTTTCATGGCTGCATAGTATTCCATTGTCCATATACACACCACATCTTCTTTATCCATTCATCTGTTGATGGATATCTAAGTTCTTTCCATAGTTTGGTTATTGTGGACATTGCTGCTATAAATATTGGGTTGCATGGATCCCTTCAGATCACTACATTTGTATCTTTAGGGTAAATACCACAGTGTGCGATTGCTGGGTCATAGGGTAACTTTATTTTCAACTTTTTGAGGAAGCTCCATGCTGTTTTCCAGAGTGGCTTCACCAGCTTGCATTCCCACCAACAGTGTAGGAGGGTTCCCCTTTCTTCACACCCTTGCCAACATCAGTCATTTCCTGACTTGTTAATTTTAGCCATTCTGACTGGCGTGAGGTGGTATCTCATTGTGGTTTAGATTTGTCTTTCCCTGATGCCAAGTGATGTTGAGCACTTTTTCATGTGTCTGTTGGCCATCTGGATGTCTTCTTTGCAGAAAACTCTGTTCATGTCCTCTGTCCATTTCTTGATTGGATTATTTGTTTTTTGGGTGTTGAGTATGGTAAGTTCTTCCTAGATTTTGGATACTAGTCCTTTATCTAATATGTAATTTGTGAATATCTTCTCCCATTCTGTCAGTTGTTGTTTGGTTTTGCTGACTGCTTCCTTTGCTGTGCAAAAGTTTTTGATCTTGATGAAGTCCCAATAGTTCATTTTTGCCCTTGCTTCCCTTGCTTTTGGTGATGTTTCTAGGAAAAAGTTGTTGCGGCTGAGGTCAAAGAGGTTGCTGACTGTGTTCTCCTCAAGGATTTTGATGGATTCCTGTCTCACATTGAGGTCTTTCATCCATTTTGAGTCTATTTTGTGTGTGGCATAAGGAAGTGGTCCAGTTTTATTCTTCTGCATGTGACTGTCCAATTTTCCCAACACCATTTGTTGAAGAGGCAGTCTTTTGTCCATTGGATGTTCTTTTCTGCTTTGTCGAAGATTAGTTGACCATAGAGTTGAGGGTCTATTTCTGGACTCTCTATTCTGTTCCATTGATCTGTGTGTCTGTTTTTGTGCCAATACCATACTGTCTTGATGATGACAGCTTTGTAAAAGAGCTTGAAGTCTGGAATTGTGATGCCACCCACTTTAGCTTTCTTTTCCAACATTCCTCTGACTATTCAGTGTCTTTTCTTGTTCTATATAAATTTTAAGATTATTTGTTCCATTTCTTTGAAAAAAATTGATGGGATTTTGATAGGGATCGCATTAAACATGTAGATTGCTTTAGGTAGCATAAACATTTTCACAATACTTGTTCTTCCAATCCATGAGCATGGAACATTTTTCCATTTCTTTGGTCTTCCTCAATTTATTTCATGAGTACTTTATAGTTTCCTGAGTATAGATTCTTTGCCTCTTTGGTTAGGTTTATTCCTAGGTATCTTATGGTTTTGGGGGCAATTATAAATGGGATTGACTTCTTAATTTCTCTTTCTTCTCTCTTGTTGTTGGTATAAAGAAATGCAATTGATTTCTGTGCATTGATTTATATCCTGATACTTTACTGAATTCCTGTACAAGTTCTAGCAGATTTGGAGTGGAGTCTTTTGGGTTTTCCACATAAAGTATCATTTTATCTGCAAAGAGTGAGAGTTTGACTTCTTCTTTGTTGATTTGGATGCCTTTTATTTCTTTTTGATGTCTGATTGCTGAGGCTAGGACTTCTAGTACTATGTTGAATAGCAGTGGTGATAGTGGACATCCCTGCCATGTTCCTGACCTTAGAGGAAAAGCTCTCACTTTTTCCCCATTGAGAATGATATTCGCTGTGGGTTTTTCATAGATGGCTTTGATAATATTGAGGTCTGTACCCTGTATCCCTACATCGGGAAGAGTTTTGATCAAGAAAGGATGCTGTACTTTGTCAAATACTTTTTCAGCTTCTATTGAGAGTATCCTACAGTTCTTGTTCTTTCTTTTATTAATGTATTGTATCACATTGATTGATTTGCAGATGTTGAGCCAACTTTGCAGCCCAGGAATAAATACCACTTGGTCATGGTGAATAATCCTTTTAATTTTTCATTTTATTTATTATTTTATTTTTTAAATAATTTTATTTATTTATTTGATAGACAGAGATCACAAGGTGGTGGAGAGAGAAGAAGAAGCAGGCTCCCTGCTGAGCAGAGAGCCCGATGTCGGGCTCAATCCCAGGACCCTGGGATCATGACCTGAGCTAAAGACAGAGGCTTTAACCCACTGAGCCACCCAGGCGCCCTTGAATAATCCTTTTAATGTACTGTTGGATCCTATTGGCTAGCATTTTGGTGAGAATTTTTGCATCCTTGTTCATCAGGGATATTGGTCTGTAATTCTCCTTTTGGATGGGGTCTTTGTCTGGTTTTGGGATCAAGGTAATACTGGGCCTCATAAAATGAGTTTGGAGCTTTTCCTTACATTTCTATTTTTGGAACAGTTTTAGGAGAGTAGGTATTAATTCCTCTTTAAATGTTTGGTAGAATTCCCCTGGAAAGCCATCTGGCTCTGGGCTCTTGTTTGTTGGGAAATTTTTTATGACTGCTTCCATCTCCTTACTGGTTATAGGTCTGTTAAGGTTTTCTATTTCTTTGTGGTTAAGTTTTGGTAGTTTATATGTCCCTAGGAATGCATCCATTTCTTCCAGATTGTCAAATTTGCTGGCATATAGTTGGTCATAATACATTCTTATAATTGTTGGTATTTCTTTGGTGTTGGTTGTGATCTCTCCTCTTTCATTCATGATTTTATTAATTTGGGTCATTTCACTTTTCTTTTTGATAAGTCTGGCCAGGGTTTATCAGTCTTATTAATTCCTGGGCACCTGGGTGGCTCAGTGGGTTAGGCCTCTGCCTTCGGCTCAGGTCATGATCTCAGGGTCCTGGGATCAAGCCCCACATCGGGCTCTCTACTCAGCAGGGAGCCTGCTTCCCCCACTCTCTGCCTGCCTCCTTTCTGCCTAGTTGTGATTTCTCACTCTGTCAAATAAGTAAATAAAATCTTTAAAAAAAAATCTTATTAATTCTTTCAAAGAACCAGCTCCTAGTTTTGTTGATTTGTTCTACTGATCTTTTGGTTTCTATTTCATTTATTTCTGCTCAGATCTTTATGATTTCTCTTCTACTATTGGGTTTAGGCTTTTATTGTTGTTCTTTCTCCAGCTCCTTACGTGTAGGGTTAAATTGTGTATTTGAGACCTTTCTTATTTCTTGAGAAAGGCTTCTATCACTATATTCTTTCCTTTCAGGTCAGCCTTTGCTGTATCCCACAGATTTTGAGCAATTGTGTTTTCATTTTCATTTTTCCATGATTTTTTTTCAATTCTTCTTTAATTTCCTGGTTGATCCATTCATTTTTTAGTCAGATGTTCTTTAGTTATTTCCAACTTTCCTCTTGTGATTGAGTTCTAGCTTCAGAACATTGTGGTCTGAAAATATGCAGGGCATGATCCCAGTCTTTTGGTACCAGTTGAGACCTGATTTGTGACCCAGGGTGTGATGTATTCTGGAGAATGTTCCATGTGCACTGGAGTAGAATGTATATTCTGTTGCTTTGGAATGGAATGTTCTGAATATATCTGTGATGTCTCTCTGGTCCAGTGTGTCATTTAAAGCCTTTATTTTCTTGTTAATCTTTTACTTGAATGGTCTGTCCATTTCAGTGAAGGGGGTGTAAAAGTCCCTTACTATTACTGCTTTATGGTCGATGTGTTTCTTTGATTTTGTTATTAATTGGTTTATATAGTTGACTGCTCCCATGTTAGGGGCATAGATATTTAAAATTGTTAGGTCTTCTTGGTGGACAGACCCTTTAACTGTGATATGGTGTCCTTCCTCATCTCTTATTAGATGAGGATTATAGATTATAGTCTTTGGCTTAAAATCTAATTTGTCTGATGTAAGGATTGCCACCTGAGCTTTCTTTTGATGTCCATTAGCATGGTAAATTGTTTTTTCCATCCCCTCACTTTAAATCTGGAGGTGTTTTGGGGTCTAAAATGGATTTCTCATAGACAGCAATCAATAGTGTTTTTATTTTGTTTTGTTTTGTTTTTCCCATTCTGATACCCTGTGTCTTTTGATTGGGGCATTTAGCTCATTTACATTCAGGGTAACTATTGAAGGATATGAATTTATTGCCATTGTATTGTCTGTAAGGTGACTGTTACTGTATATTGTCTCTGTTCCTTTCTGGTCTACTACTTTTAGGCTCTCTCTTTGCTTAGAGGACCCCTTTCAATATTCTCTATAGGGCTGGTTTGGTGTTTGCAAATTCTTTTAATTTTTGTTTTTCCTGGAAGATTTTTATCTCTCCTTCTATTTTCAATGACAGTCTCACTGGATATAGTGTTCTTGGCTGCATATTTTTCTCATTTAGTGCTCTGAATCTACCATGCCTGGCCTGCTGCATCTCTGTGGATAAGTCTGCTGCCACCCTAATATTTCTACCATTGTATGTTACAGACTTCTTGTCCTGAGCTGCGTTCAGGATTTTCTCTTTGTCACTGAGACTTGCAAGCTTTACTATCCGATGATGGCATGTGGACCTATTTTTATTGACTTCGCGGGAGTTTCTTTTTGCCTTCTGGATTTTGATGCTTGTTCCCTTTGCCGTATTAGGGAAATTCTGTACTATATTTTACTGCAATATACCTTCTCCTCCTTTCTCTCTTTGTTCTTCTTCTGGAATCCCAATTACTCTAATATCGTTTTGTCTTATGGTATCACTTATCTCTCTCATTTTCCCCTCATGGTCCAGTAGTTGTTTGTCTCTCTTTTGCTCAACTTCTTTATTCTCTGTCATTTGGTCTTCTTTATCACTAATTCTCTCTTCTGCCTAATTTTCCTAGGAGTAAAATCCTCCGTTTTTTATTGTACCTATTAATAGCTTTTTGTTTTCAAATTGGTTAGATTTTAGTTCTTTTATTTCTCCAGAAAGGGATTATATTTCTCCAGAAAGGGATTTTCTAATATTTTCCATACCTTTTTTGAGCCCAAACTAGCACCTTGATAATCATCATTCTGAACTCTAGTTCTGAAATATTACCAATGTCCATATTGATTAGGTCCCTAGCAATTGGTGCTGCCTTTTGTTCTTTTTTTGGTGGTGAGTTTTTCCACCTCATCATTTTATCCAGATAAGAATATATGAATGAGAGAATAAAATACTAAAAGGATGGGAAAGACCCTATAAACATATATGCTAAGCAAATCAGAAAAGACCCAAACCAGGAGAAGAAGAGAGGGATATATATATATATATATATATATATATATATATATATATATACTGGTGAATAGAAGGGAGCCAACCACTTGATTTTGGGTGTATTCTGTTTTCTTAGAAGGAAGTACCTCCCAAATTTTTAAAGAAAGAAAAACAAATATATATATATGTATAATATATAATATATATATGTGTATATATATACATATATATATATATATAATATATATACAAAAATAAAGGTAAATTGGACAAAGGGATGGAATATGATTGTAAAGATGAAAATTAGAAAAAGATCTAAAAAAGGAATTGATTAGTTGGTTAGAAAAAGAAAAAAAAAGGAGGAGAGCATGTGATCAGGCTGGTACTAGAACAAAGCCATGTGCTAGATTTAGGGTACATTTTGATCTATTAGAAGAAATTGCATCCCAAAATCTTAAAGAAAAAAAAAAACCTATATGTACACGTAAAATAAGTTTAAATATTATGAAGTGCTAAAATATGACTATAACAATGAAAATTTAAAAAGACTTAAAAAAGGTATTGTTAAGTTAAAATAGTTAAAAAAAAACATTAAAAGATGAAAGAGGAAAAGTAAAAAAAAATAGAATAAGAAAAAAGTAAAATAAAAAATTTAACTTTGCAAAACTAAAGAATCATGGCGGGGGAGAAACACATGAATTCTATTCGTTCCTTTCCCTTAGCTCTTGAGTTCCACAGTTCTTATTGATCAGTGAACTTGGTCTTGGCTGGATGTTCTTGCTGATCTTCTGGGGGAAGGGCTTGTTGTAGTGAGTCTCAAATGTCTTTGTCTGAGACAGAATTGTACCACCCCAGCCAGGGGCTAGGCTACGAATCTTCTGGGGTTTGTTCTAGGTAGCTTTTGTTCCTAAAATGCTTTCTGTAGAGCTCTGGAGTACGGGAATGAAAATGGCAGCCTCCCATCTCTGGCCCTGAGAAGCCAAGAGCTTGGGCCCCACTCCTCAGTTCCCCCTCAGAGAGAAGCAGTCAATCCCTCCTGTCTCCCTGGTCTCCGGCTACACTCTGTGCTGACCCGGCCTGTGACCAAGCGTTTCTATCTCTGGAACACAGCCCTGTTTGGAGTCTCCAAACCCAACAGATTCCTGCCGCTCCCCCCTGCGCTGCTCCTCCTGGAAGAGGAAGGAGAGGGTCTCTCCAGATTTGCCACATGTAGGGTCCCTGCTCAAAGAGCACTGGCCCAACTGTGCCTTGGATCATGCTTTAAGGTAACCCCAATGTGAGAGCTCATTTCTTGGTTCCATCTATGTAGCCAGCTTCCCTGCTCTGATACCTGGCAGTTCTGCCACACTCAGACACACCCTGTCTTTCTGTAACCCTATGGGTCCTGAGACCACACTGTCCCTGTGAGGGTTCCACCCCTGTTTAGCCTCTGGAGCAATATCCTTCTGTGGAGCAGACCTCTAAATGTTCTGATTTTATGCTCTGCTGCTCCACTGTTTCCTGGGAGCTGTCACCTTCCCCTTATGGTCTATCTTCCCGTTGCTTCGGATTCAGCTTCTCTTCTATCTCCTGTTGAGTTTGTAGGTGTTCGGAATGGTTTGGTAACTATCTAGCTGAACTCCTGGGACTTAATGATACTTCAGTCTCTTACTCACCCCCCCATCTTGCTTCCCCTCTTAAGTGAAGGATCTCGAGAGGGGGAGGTTATCCTGGACTACTTAGGTGGGCCCAAAATGCAATCACATACAGATCTTCCTGGGCAACATTTGAATGAACTCATTAGAATTTGAAAATATCTTAAGTCAAAAATGCATTTAATACCCTAACCTACAAAACATCATAGCTTAGCCTAGCCTACCTTAAACATACTCAGAACATTTCCATTAGCCTATAGCTGGGCAACACCAAGCCTATTTTATAATAATGTGTTGAATATCTCATGTAACTACTGAATATTGTACTGAAAGTGAAAAACAGAATGGCTGTGTGGGTCCAGAATGGTCTCTATTGTGTCACTTGTAGACCCTCATGACTGGATGGCTGACTGGATCTGCACTCAGGACCTTGCTCAACATCATGAGATGATCCTACACATCTCATGAGTCCAAGAGAAGGTCAAAATTCAGAATTCACAATATGATTTCCACTGAATGTGTATCATGTTCACACCATCATAATATCAAAAAGTCCTAAGTGGAATTCTCCTAAGTCGGAGACCATCTATAGATGACTACAGCTGTGGGGAGCTTTGACACACCCTGAGGAGAAGCAATGTGAAAGAGGAAAGAAAGATTCAAAGCTGCCAGCCTCGAAGATTGGGATGGTGGTCACAAGGCACAGAGTGTGCTGGCAGTCACTAGAAATTAGAAAAGACAAGGACAGGATTCTTCTTTAGGCCCTCTGATGGGAGGAGAGCCCTGCGCTCCTTGGTTTAAGACTTCTGATGTCTACCACTGTGACAGAATAAATTTCTGTTGCTTTAAACTACTTCTTATGTGGCCAATTCTTATCACATCCACAAGAAATTGATACATATTTTTGTATTTTTTAACCAACATTTCTAATCTAATTTAAAGGTTTGGGACAGCTTGGAATTTCTTTTGAATTTCTTGCTTACTTTAACATTTTTTAATCTAAAGGATTTTGCTTGACAGGTAAAAACCTCTGTTAGTTACCAGATCTCTTAGTTTGCTCAGGCTGTCATAACAAATTACTATAGCCTGATTGGCCTAAAAAGCAAACATTTATTTCTCACAGTTCTGCACATGGGGAACTCCAAGATCAAGATGCTGGATGATCCAGTTCTTGGATTCTTAGTGCCCTCTTTCTGGGCCCTCTTTCTGGTTTGCTGATAGCCTTTTTTTTTCCCCTTGTGTCCTCACACAGCAGAGAGCAAAGAGAAGAAACCTCTCTCCCATCTCTTGTAAGGGCACTAATTCTGTTACTTCCTAAAGCCTCACCTCCAAATACCATCACATTGGGGATTAAGGTTATAACATACAAATTTGTGGAACACAAACATATGGTTTATAACTCCATAAAAACAGAAGCATTAGAATAGTTGATTATGTTACTTGCAAAAAATAACAGTTAACCCATAAGGATTATCAGTCAAGACTATTGTTATATTTTCCAGTCAATTTTTGTAATAAAATAATAATAAACCCTTAAAAGTGTTATGATTATAATTTAGTTATAATGGTTAATATGTAGATACAAATTTTAACTACATCATAAATTCATTAAAAATAAAAATTCTCAGGGCACATGGGTGGCTCAGATAGTTGAGCAACTGCCTTCAGCTCAGGTCATGATCCTAGAGTCCTGGGATTGAGTCCCGCATCAGGCTCCCTCCTCAGCAGGTCGTCTGCTTCTCCCTCTGGCCCTCCCCCTCTCATGCTCTCTCTCTCTCTCAAATAAATAAATAAAAATCTTTAAATAAATAAATAAATACATAAGAATCTAAGATAGGTAAAATTACTATAAATCAGATGCTTTAAAAATCTAATCATGGGGCACCTGGGTGGCTCAGTTGTTAAGCATCTGCCTTAGACTTAGGTCATGATTCCAGGGTCCCAGGATCAATCCCCACCTCCAGCTCCCTGCTCAGCGGGGAGCCTACTTCTCCCTCTTCCTCTGCCCCTGCTTGTGTTCCCTCTCCCACCACCTCTTTCTCTTTCAAATAAATAAAATCTTTAAAAAACATCTAATCATATGGGGCACCTGGATGGCTCAGTTGGTTGTACATCTTACTCTTGATCTCTGCTCAGGTCTTGATCTCAGGGTCTTGAGTGCGAGCTGCATGTTGGGCTCCATGCTGGGTGTGGAGCCTATTTAAAACAAACAAATAAAAAAAAAAAAACAGCTTCTTGGGAGCATCTTGCTAACTCAGTTGGAAGAGCATGCAATTCTTGATCTTGGTCTTAGGAGTTCGAGCCCCATGTTGGGTGTAGAGATTATTTAAATAAATATATATATTTTTTTAAAACATGTATAAAACATGGCCATAGCAATAGGATTACCAGCAGAAGAAAATATATTGGTTCTTATTAAATAATACATATTTCCACATGCTCTTTTTATTATTTTTAGTGTATGACACTTGACTAAAAAACCAGGCAGCTATGGTTGTGTGCACATGGTGTTAAAAGCTATTTTTTTAAAGTATGATAAACTTCAGTAAGTATAAGTGACAATAGGGGGTGCTTCAGTGGCTCAGACAGTTAAGTCTCTGCCTTCGGCTCCGGTCATGGTCTCAGGGTCCTGGGATCGAGCCCTGCATCAGGCTTTCTGCTCAGCAGGGAGCCTACTTCTCCATCTCTCTCTGTCTGCCTCTCTGCCTACTTGTGATCTCTCTCTTTGTGTCAAATAAATGAATAAAATCTTTTAAAAAAAGTGATAAAAAAAGAATAAGTGACAATAAATATCCACGGACTCTCTTAAAAATTCTTCAGGGCACCTGGGTGGCTCAGTCAGTTAAGCATCTGTCTTCAGCTCAGGTCATGATCCTGGAGTCCTGGGATCAAGTCCTACATCAGACTTCCTGCTCAAGGGGGAGTCTGCTTCTCCTTGTTTGTGCTCTCTCTCTTTCTCTCTCACTTTCTCTCTCTCTCAAATAAATAAGTAAAATCTTAAAAGAAAAAAAAAAGATTCTTCAGAATCAAATACTAGACATGTGTTTTATAACTTGTGTGGGCATCTTTTTTCAAGTCACCCTTGACCTATTACCCAGATAGGAAAATTTCAAACAGAAATGTAAGACGCATTTTCAATACTATACTCTGTTAAAACTAAGACACTGTTGAATTGAAAAATATTATGTTATTAGGGTCCGAGATATCAGTATAAAATAGTGTTTTTCTTAAGAAAAACTTCTTTGAATATATGTGTATGTATGCCAATATAAATATGCATATTTCCCAGTTCAGCCCACAGAAAAGACTTAGCAACAATGGCTAAGGAACAAGCTCACTGAGTGTTCACATACTGTTTTCTAAGGCATTCACAGTACAAGGAACCAGGATCCTTGGAGATGTTGCTGAGTCTAGAGCTGAGGCAAATGATCTATAAGATTAGCATGAATTTGCCCTGAGTACCAGAGTATAAGGAACTGTTCAATCAACAGATTTATATGGTATGTCAAAAGGTCAAAAACCAAGTGAAAGAGTTCACAAAGGCCCAAGCTGGAATAATTTGAGCACCAAAATAAATGGTGTAGTATTGTATTATAACACAAAGTACAAAATCAATATCCATGAATTCATACTGATGTAAACAAATTTCTGAATGAATTAATGAATGATTGAAACAAACAAGCAAACAAACTGGGAGAACAGAAAAATCTTTCTTGCAACAGAATTTCAAATAATTCTCACAGGTATTTCCACCTCACGGAAGTGGAACTTAATTCCTTAGCCCTGAGTGTGGACGGTGTTTGTTGACTTCCTTCCACAGGCACACTATGGAAAGGAAGAACAGAAGTCAAGCTGATCTCATACATTCTCAATGTGAAGTTATGAGAAGGACACTATCTATATGGTCTTCCTCCAAAAACCCATCTAATGAGAATAATTAGACCATCCATCTCCCTTGTCTAGTCATGAGGAACAAAATCAGGCAAATTCCAAGTGAGAGACATTCTGTACATGTCTGATCATTACACTTCAAAACGCTTAAGGTCATCAAAAACAAGGAAATTCTGAGAAACTATCACCTTCCAGAGCAGGCTGAGGAGACATAAAGGCTAAAATCAATATGATATCCAGAACAGAAAAAGGACATTGGGAGAAAAACTCATGAAATCAGAATAATGTATTAATATTGGTTCATTTGAGTCCATATATAACAATGTATCAGAAGTTATGACAATTAAATCACTGTAATGTAAAATGCTAACAACAGAAGAAACTGGATGTGGAGTTTATGAGAACTCTGAACAATCTTTGCAGCTTTTAAGTAAATGTGAAATATTCTTTTAGGTTTTTTTTTTTTAAGATTTTATTTATTTATTTGACAGAGAGAGGAGACACAGCCAGAGAGGGAACACAAGCAGGGGGAGTGGGAGAGGGAGAAGCAGGCTCCCCACTGAGCAGGGAGCCTGATGTGGGACTCGATCCCAAGACCCTGGGATCTTGACCCAAGCTGAAGGCAGATGCTTAACAACTGAGCCACCTGGACATCCCTAAATGTGAAATATTCTAAAATAAATATATATTATGTATTTTTTTGACATTACAACTTTATGTATGTTTGTTCTTCCAGCTCTGTTTGACTCTGTTTGGGAATACAGTCCATTTGGAACTCACTAGCATGTTGGAGTTTTAAAGGATGCCAGCCTTTTCAAAGGTAGGTGACACTTAACTATCATTAACACATGTGTTTCTACCTCTTAATTAATAATTCAAAATTCAAATTCTTTTAAAAACTTCTTTACTTTAAAAAATATTTTATGAGAAATCAAAATATTCAAATGTTCCTATACTTATAGGCAGTTGGTGTACACATGACACGACCATAAAACTTAAGTAATCATTTCTTTTAGCAAGAATTCTATATGTCTAAGCTTCTTCACTGAATTTTTCTCACACTGTTTCCATTTACATGCAGATTTGAGAAGATCTAGTGGCTATGTGCCTCCTTAAGAACAGAGATTGATTTTTTCCTTCTGTATTTTTATGACACATTGCCAACTCCCTCATAATTAGTGGGTATTACAATTGGGGCTATCTCATGTTGAAGGCAAACTTCAGCTGATGCTCTGACACAGGAAACAAAGAGACGCTGTCTCAAATTTTTTTGTCTTTATTGATAGTAATTCGGCAAGGTCTAGTTCAGTTGTTTCTTGAGCAGGCAGTTGTAGGCTGCTTTTCTTTTGCTGATGACAGGAATCTGAACTCTGAGATTTAGACACTTAGAGTTAATCTTCTGGAGACAATAATTAAAACACTGCCTTGACACTCTGCTTGGTAATTGTAGCATCTATCCTTAGGATCTCGTCAAGACAAGCTTCATAGTCTCAGTTCTCGATCAGTGATCAGTTAAGATTAACCATTGATATCATAGTTCAGAAAGAAAAGGTTAAAGAGATAAGGCAAACATAATTAAACTAAAGTGGTTTATGGATCTTGCTGTGATATTTATTCAACTCTCTGCACACTCATATTTAATAAATGAGAAACTAAACTGTTTCTTTTTGTTTTTAGCTTTCCTTTGGTGAGATAGATTTATCCAAAAGGTGTTATACTTTAATCTAGTTTTAGAAATTATCAGTTAATTTCAAGTATCAGATTTGAGTAATACAAATTTTAGATGTAATTTTTCAATATTAAAAGCTTGAAATTAACCATTTGATATCAAATACTAATTCCTTTTGTCATCTATCTTATCTTTTAATTTGTTATCAATATGAAGGATTTCCATAGGGAAAAATGTTACCTCATAAGATCTTACCTCGTAAGATCTTCACATTTTTATAGAAAATTTAGATATTTTAAAATTTCTATTCTTGGATAATTTTGGAGTAGGGATTTCATTCCAGATCTTATACTCAGATTGATAAGTAAGAAAGCTTCATACTTCAGAATTAATTCCTGTAATCAGCAACTTGTCCTTTTTACAAAACCATAATTTCAGCAACCTAAATATTATCTATGATGCAGGTATGAGTAATAAAAAATCATACCACATCATACTAATTATTAATATATAATTTTACATCTTTTCCTTTAAAGCTCAATGAAGCATTAAAATATCCAAAGATCAAAAAAAAAAAAAAAAAGTACGTGCTTCTCAAGTGTCCTTTGGTTCTCTTTGTGCTATAACCAAATTTAAAAGAAATATATAAGAATTTAAGCATCATTTTACATAGGAATAATTTAAACATAGTAATTTGAGAAAGGATAAACTCAAAGTAGTAAGAATGTTCACTTCTTTCAATGAGGAAGTAATTCAAATGAATGTAGAAGACATTTATAGAGAATGGCTTGAAATTGCTCTCCTTTTAATATAAGGGTTTTCATAAACTTCAAGTAAGAAAATAGACCTGAAAGTAATCTCAATGGAATGAAATCCAAGAAAGAGGATGAAGAGATGAAGATATCCAAGAACACTGACGGTATAGGTTTCAAGGCAAACAAACTTAGTGTTAAAATATTTGTCTTTCATTAATTCAGTTTTGAATAGAGTAATGTTCTGGGGCTGGTTTAAAACCCTACCATCTTCTTCAATACATCCTTTTTCAAACAATCAAAGAAAGAGCAATCAATTTGTCCCCCAAAATTTCACAAAATTTAGTGTTTGTCCTGTTATTTGTCACTTACATTAATGATTGCCTAGCAAGTAATTAGAGTAACTTATTATAAATCATCTGAAAATGAAAAACAAGATGAAAGAAATCATTCTTTTTTCGTACAGTCAGACAGCACCCTTTGATTATTTATAGACTACTTCTATGTTCCAATATGAAAAATGCTATGGTTGCAGAGAAATTGGGGTAGGATTTCTTCTGTATGTTAAGGTGGAAAGGGGAGGGAAAACACAGACTTTAAAGGTAAGTAACTACAAATCTATAAAGAGAAGGGAATACATGTATATAAGACATTAAGATATGTAATAGTTCATGTGTGGTGAATTTTAAGCCTTTGGACAGTTAGGAAATGCAGTGAACATCAAGTATGAGGACAGTTGGTAGATAAATCTAGAAAAGTGGGTCCAGGAGATGAAGAAACTTGAATGAAATTTAAAAACATATCTGTGCTGTGGGATTTATGTTTTAGAACATATGGAGCTATGTTTATTGTTGCTATTTAATTTTGAATATGGAGAAATAATCTGGACAGGGTGTGTATATGTGCATGTGTGCATATGTGTATGTGTTTAAGAAAATAATTGCTGGCAATATATTGGGGGTTATAGATATGTATATTATACATATACAAATATATGTACATTTACCCAGTCTTTAGGAAGTGCCAATTCTATCTTATTTGTGTTTAGATCCTATAATTTCTTAGACAATTACTTGTATGTAATTACTATTCAAAAGGCATTTGTTTATTTAGAGATATATTTAGTTTAGGGTTTTAACTAAATCACATCCTTCAGAATTCTTTTAATACTTCACGAGGCCAAGGAAGCAAAGTGTGGTCATAAAAGGAAAGTTTTGAAAATGAATACAGAGGCTGACACAGGTGTAAACAATGGTAAGATCTGTCTTGAAGAAAAAAAAAAAAAAAAGTCTTTAGGGCATTAGTATGAATATCAGGTCCTGACACCAAGGGAACCATGCCTCTCAGCAGTGATGAGGTGAAAAGGAAACTGATGGAAACACAGAGGGAGCAACAGATCTGCTCAGCCAGGAGTGGATTTGAGCATTTCTGGTTTCAGTGCTCACAACATCCTGCTGAGTTGACAATAGGGTTCAAAAAATGAATTGCAGAGCCATCTGTTTAAAAAAAGAAATGTAGTTTGTAAGGCATTACTAGAAATCATTTTGTAAATTTTGTTAGTGAGGTTTTCCCCTGGTGGGTTATTGCTGGCGCTGCAATTAGCACATTTGAAAAAAAATAAATGCTGGGATATTTCTAATTTTAGGTAACTGTCAAAGACTAGTCATTTGAGACATGCCTGTTAGGATTTCACAATGGACTTGTCATTGGGAATTATGAGTCATCATCTGCACAAAATAATAAGTAGAGAAAAGAAAGGAAAATACAGAGGGAGTTGACTACATCTTCTTAGACTCTCTTAGACTTCTTATTCAGAAGAAAGAATTGTTCCAATTACTCATGATCACTGCAAATGTCCAAGATTATTAAAACAGGTTTACTCTAAGTGATAACAGTAGAAGAAAAACAAAATCTAAAAGAGGTGCTTCGATCTTCCATGAAGTTTTCTTTATGTAATTTGTTTTTATTATTTCTTTGTCAATATTTCGTTCAAAGGACCATAGACCACAAGATGCTCTTAAAGTCTTGCACACAGGAGATTGAAAGGTCACTTAACATGTGTCTTTATTGCATGGCACATATCTTAGTTAATTTTAAAGGTCACCTTCCTTCTGTGACCCTAAAGATGGTGTTTTTTAAATAAAGAAGAAAGATATAAATTAATTTTTTCCCCCTAGCCTTAAAGTAATCTTGCTTATATGTCATGCTGCTTTGATGTTATGTGACGGGTCATAATCCAGGTCATTGTGCCATCATTCAGGTCGGCTTAACATTTCTTTAGGACAAAAGCAAGTAAAACTGTATGTGGTCTTTGTTCTAAAAAAAAAAAAAAAAAAAAATCCTGCAGGAGAGAGGAAGAGCATGTTTGGTTCTGGTCTATGGCACAACAATCCATAATTTACTTTGCAGATGTCTGTGTAATTTAAGCAGCAGGCAGAACAACCACACAGTTGTAGCTGCTCTGGGGAAAGGATACCAAGAGGCTCATAAATCATGGTAAGGATTAAAAGCAATGAGCATTCATCTTCGTAACCTCACAAAGGCAATATTGGAAAGCCAAGGATTAGAACATACAGAGCATAGAATCTTTGTGCAGGGATAAAAGGTGTCAGAGTTTTGAAGGCTTCTCTCAGTTACCACAGCCCTGCCATTTGCAAGTCAGCAGAACATAATTTTAAAGTTGATTTTAAAAAGCCTCCTTCCACGTCAAAATAAGTGGTAAGATCTATTTCAAGGGTATATGAAAAGTGGAGTCGAATTATATAGAAATGCTAATCATTTTCTTAGATTGAAACGTTTCTTCTTGGACGGCAGATGGGAAGTAACCTTAAAATATCTAATCTGAGAAAACTTCATTATTTAGCTAAGCATTTTTAAATAGCAGAATGTCGTGAGAAAATTCTAACTTCACAATAGTCAAATGAAGGAGATACAGACAGCTGGGTCTCTCCTATAACATTTAGTAAACAAATGGCCTGTTACTAATTGTTTATATTTGAGAAATTATTCTAATCAAAGGTCTTCGGAGGCAGATGAGTGAATCGTACACAGTGAGAAGTTTTTTTTTTTTTTTTTTTTTTGGTTGAAGATAAACACGTTAATCAAATTTTAAAGCTTTTGAAAAAACAGCTTGTTAATTTTTTCAGCATTGTTTAAATCAGTACATGATGCACCTGAACTTGGTGATTTTATGAAAACACAAGGAAAGAGCACAGAATGACAGAATCACTTATTTGAGGATAATTATGAGCTTATTAAGGAGACACAAATAGATTCCAGTTTCTGATTCCCTGGTTTAATACCAAATATCCGTCGGCAATGTTTTTTTTTTTTTTTTTATGTAGCTGATACTTAATTATCTATTTTAGTTAAGGGGAGCTGTGGCATGACTAATCCAGAGTGGCTGATAATTAAAAATATATATTTATGCTGGCATTGAAACATATTTTGTGTTTATATATGAACATGATTTCATCTGATATTTTAGAAAGTCTCAACTGCCTTTCTTCGAAAACAACCAGAGTAAATGGCAGATATTTTAATTTGGGCTATTTATGCACTGAGGGCACCATATTCTACACCCCATGTCTGGGACAAATAACTTTCTTCCTACTATGATATTAGTCCAATTTAGTTCAAATATCTCTTTAGCTACTATGTTTCCTTTCCCTGGAATGGTGATTCAGTACCGTATGCTCTGATACAAGCTTGTATAATGATTTTTGAGTCAAACAGCTTTGTTGTACCGTGTACCATTGCATATGGTTCTTCGTTTATCTGTTTTGTAACAATACTGCACTGGGTATTTCATTAACAGTTAAAGAGAAGGAGGAAACCGAACTTGGGGACTCAGTGAGTCTTCTCTGCCACGTAAACTAAGACTGATGCTAACTATATGATGGATCCTTACTGTATATTGATGCACCAAAAATAAACTAAATCACTTTCAATTTCATAATAGTATCTGTTATTTAACCACAAAATCATGGGTCCTAAAATCTACTAAAAAAAAAAAAAAAAGGCTACCAGAGAGCAAATATTTGCCCCTATGTCTACATATCTGAATTATTTTCTTAAATAATTACTAAATGGGGAAAATAGATTAAAGAGAAATTATATGTTAAATGGATCTCAGTAACATTTTAAAATGCTGTTTTATGTTTCAAAGGCCTCTTTAAAATGGGGTGACATAAGACAAGAACTAAGTCACTTTAAAAATTAGTAACCACCTCAGTACTTACATTCTAGTAAAGAGAAGAAAAGAAACAAGTAATTAAGTTATATATATATATATATATATTTTAATTTATGTTAAAATTACAGATAAATCTGTTTATAAAAGTCATAAATGCTATGCAGAAAATAAGCCAGGATGAGGGATAGGAAGTTTTTGTGTTGTAGAGGAAAGGAGACAGTATTTTGCCAATTTTAAACACATAGTTAGAGAAGATCTTCCCAAAAAATAACAAATGAAAAGACTTGAAAAACCTTGAACTTTTTCAGTTCAAGATCTTCCCAATAAAATAACATGAAAGAATTGAAAGATTTGAAGTCTTTTCACAGAGCAAACCATGTAGGCACACACATAGATGATGTGCACATGTCAAAAATAGTTGTTCATCTTAAGACATTTCACTAAATGAATGTTGAAGTAATTAGTAGAACAATGAAAAAACTAACTTCAGAAATACAAGAGAAACAAAGTTTAGGAAAAACAACCACTAAGGATATATTGAAAATTATGAAAAAAAAAAAAAAAAAGCCCACAAAAACCAAGTATGAATCTTTAAAACTTTTGCAATTGAAGTTAGTTGGCTTGAAGCGGGAGCCCATGTATTTCTGGCATCAAAGAAATAGAGAAGGAGAGTATTCTATTCCCTCCAAATCCCATAACAAAACAAAGACAGACAGAATCTATTTATTAATAACCACTTAAATTGGTTTATTATAGTCCAGACACTGTTCTAAGCATTTACAAATGGTATATAAAAATACTAACTTATATAATCCTTTTAACAACCCTCTGGGATGACATTATTCTTTGATTTACATTATACTATATTATAGATAAAGGAAATGAAGCTTGGAGAGATTAAATAATTTGCCTAAGTTCCCACTACTAATAAATGACTATGCTGGATTCCAATCTAGACACAAAGTCTAGCAAAAAGTCTACGCTCGTAACTTCTGCAATTTGGTGCCACATCTAAGACCTCTGTCTACCAGAACCTTAAGTTATCTAGGCAACCCAACAGGGCCCAGTGGAGTAGACACTACTCTGTTAATTGTATAGTTAAATAATTCATTTCATTTTATTTTGAGGACATAAAAATTTGTTTTTTGACTCTGAGTTTACATGCTCTGGGAAAAGTGATGAAACATAATATAGATTTATTTTGACCTGTGTCACTTTGTTATAATCTTACTTTGGTAATTTGATATGTGTATGATAAATGTTTTTTACGGCTTTTAAACTATGAACCACAAATATGTCTTTAATTGTTTTAAAATAGCATAGAAATCCCAAATGGTTTAAAAACAAACTGCTATTATACCTAAAAAATCTGCATGTCCCCCTTCATTTTAGCTGCATAGTTGGCTGTAATAGGATTTGTAAGATTGGTGCCCACTAAGGGTGCTCTTACAAGAAAGTGAGGAGGCCACACCACTGAAAGTGTACCAAGGCTGTAGGATCAGGAAAAGTTGCAGAAATCCTGAGAGTGGTTTTGAGATAAGATAAAAAGCCATAAAGAAACTCAAAGTGGAGGGGGAGGAGTCAAGATGGCGGAGAAGTAGCAGGCTGAGACTACTTCAGGTAGTGGGAGATCAGCTAGATAGCTTATCTAAAGATCGCAAACACCTACAAATCCAATGGGAGATCGAAGAGAAGAAGAACAGCAATTCTAGAAACAGAAAATCAACCACTTTCTGAAAGGTAGGACTGGCAGAGAAGTGAATCCAAAGCGACAGGAAGATAGACCGCGGGGGGAGGGGCCGGCTCCCAGCAAGCGGCGGAGCCATGGAGCACAAAATCAGGACTTTTAAAAATCTGTTCCACTGAGGGAATCGCTCCAGAGGCTTAACCGGGGTGAAGCCCACGCGGGGTCAGTGTGGCCTCAGGTCCCGCAGGGTCACAGAAGGATCGGAGGTGGCTGAGTGTCGCAGAGCTTACAGGTATTAGAATGGGGAAGCCGGCTACAGAGACAGAGCCGAGGAGTGAGCTCTAAGCTCGGGGTTACCTTGAGCCGGTCGCAGGCTCGGTCAGCTAGGAGTGCAGCCGGAGGCAGGGTGACGGGAGTAATTGGGCGCTGTTCTCTGAGGGAGCACTTTTTAACTTTTACCCTTTTCTTTTTTAACGTTTTTTAACTAGCTTATCTAATATATATATATATTTTTTTCTTTTTATATTTTTTCTATATTAGTTTTCTTTTTTTAATTGTTTCTTTTTTTTTTTTTCTCTCTCTGAACATTTTTATCCCCTTTCTCCCCCCTCACGATTTGGGATCTCTTCTGATTTGGCTAAAGCATATTTTCCTGGGGTTGTTGCCACCCTTTTAGTATTTTACTTGCTCTTTCATATACTCTTATCTGGACAAAATGACAAGGCAGAAAAATTCACCACAAAAAGAAGAACAAGAGGCAGTACCAAAGGCTAGGGACCTAATCAATACAGACATTGGTAATATGTCAGATCTAGAGTTCAGAATGATGATTCTCAAGGTTCTAGCCAGGCTCGAAAAAGGCATGGAAGATATTAAAGAAACCCTATCGGGAGATATAAAAGCCCTTTCTGGAGAAATAAACTAAAATCTAATCAAGTTGAAATAAAAAGAAAGCTATTAATGAGGTGCAATCAAAAATGGAGGCTCTCACTGCCAGGATAAATGAGGCAGAAGAAAGAATTAGCGATATAGAAGACCAAATGACAGAGAATAAAGAAGCTGAGCAAAAGAGGGACAAACAGCTACTGGACCACGAGGGCAGAATTCGAGAGATAAGTGACACCATAAGACGAAACAACATTAGAATAATTGGGATTCCAGGAGAAGAAGAAAGAGAGAGGGGAGCAGAAGGTATATTGGAGAGAATTATTGGAGAGAATTTCCCCAATATGGCAAAGGGAACAAGCATCAAAATCCAGGAAGTTCAGAGAACCCCTCTCAAAATCAATAAGAATAGGTCCACACCCCGTCACCTAATAGTAAAATTTACGAGTTTTAGTGACAAAGAGAAAATCCTGAAAGCAGCCTGGGAAAAGAAGTCTGTAACATACAACGGTAAAATATTATATTGGCAGCAGACTTATCCACAGAGACCTGGCAGGCCAGAAAGAGCTGGCATGATATATTCAGAGCACTAAATGAGAAAAATATGCAGCCAAGAATACTATATCCAGCTAGGCTATCATTGAAAATAGAAGGAGAGATTAAAAGCTTCCAGGACAAACAAAAACTGAAAGAATTTGCAAACACCAAACCAGCTCTACAGGAAATATTGAAAGGGGTCCTCTAAGCAAAGAGAAAGCCTAAAAGTAGTAGATCAGAAAGGAACAGAAACAATATACAATAACAGTCACCTTACAGGCAATACAATGACACTAAATTCATATCTCTCAATAGTTACCCTGAATGTTAATGGGCTAAATGCCCCAATCAAAAGACACAGGGTATCAGAATGGATAAAAAAAAAAAAAAAAAAAAAAAACCTATCTATATGTTGCCTGCAAGAAACTCATTTTAAACCCGAAGACCCCTCCAGATTTAAAGTGAGGGGGTGGAAAAGAATTTACCATGCTAATGGACATCAGAAGAAAGCAGGAGTGGCAATCCTTATATCAGATCAATTAGATTTTAAGCCAAAGACTACAATAAGACATGAGGAAGGACACTATATCATACTCAAAGGATCTGTCCAACAAGAAGATCTAACAATTTTAAATATCTATGCCCCTAACGTGGGAGGAGCCAACTATATAAACTAATTAATAACAAAATCAAAGAAACACATCAAAAATAATACAATAATAGTAGGGGACTTTAACACTCTCCTCACTGAAATGGACAGATCATCCAAGCAAAAGATCAACAAGGAAATAAAGGCCTTAAATGACACACTGGACCAGATGGATATCACAGATATATTCAGAACATTTCATCCCAAAGCAACAGAATACACATTCTTCTCTAGTGCACATGGAACATTCTCCAGAATAGATCACATCCTGGGTCCTAAATCAGGTCTCATCTGGTATCAAAAGATTGGGATCATTCCCTGCATATTTTCAGACCACAATGCTCTGAAGCTAGAACTCAATCGCAAGAGGAAATTTGGAAAGAACCCAAATACATGGAGACTAAACAGCATCCTTCTAAAGAATGAATGGGTCAACCAGGAAATTAAAGAAGAATTGAAAATATCCATGGAAACAAATGATAATGAAAACACAACAGTTCAAAATCTGTGGGACACAACAAAGGCAGTCCTGAGAGGAAAATATATAGTGGTACAAGCCTTTCTCAAGAAACAAGAAAGGTCTCAGGTACACAACCTAACCCTACACCTAAAGGAGCTGGAGAAAGAACAAGAAAGAACCCCTAAACCCAGCAGGAGAAGAGAAATCATAAAGATCAGAGCAGAAATCAATGAAATAGAAACTAAAAAAACAATAGAACAAATCAATGAATCTAGGAGCTGGTTCTTGGAAAGAATTAATAAGATTGATAAACCCCTGGCCAGACTTATCAAAAAGAAAAGAGAAAGGACCCAAATAAATAAAATCATGAATGAAAGAGGAGAGATCACAACTAACACCAAAGAAATACAGACAATTATAAGAACATATTATGAGCAACTCCACGCCAACAAATTTGACAATCTGGAAGAAATGGATGCATTCCTAGAGACATATAAACTACCACAACTGAACCTGGAAGAAATAGAAAGACTGAACAGACCCATAACCAGTAAGGAGATTGAAACAGTCATCAAAAATCTCCAAACAAACAAAAGCCCAGGGCCAGACGGCTTCCCGGGGGAATTCTACCAAACATTTAAAGAATAACTAATTCCTATTCCCCTGAAACTGTTCCAAAAAATAGAAATGGAAGGAAAACTTCCAAACTCCTTTTATGAGGCCAGCATCACCTTGATCCCAAAACCAGACAAGGATCCCATCAAAAAAGAGAACTACAGACCAATATCCTTGATGAACACAGATGCAAAAATTCTCACCAAAATACTAGCCAATAGGATTCAATAGTACATTAAAAGGATTATTCACCACGACCAAGTGGGATTTATTCCAGGGCTGCAAGGTTGGTTCAACATCCGCAAATCAATCAATGTGATACAACACATTAGTAAAAGAAAGAACAAGAACCATATGATACTCTCAATAGATGCTGAAAAAGCATTTGACAAAGTACAGCATCCCTTCCTGATCAAAACTCTTCAAAGTGTAGGGATAGAGGGCACATACCTCAATATTATCAAAGCCATCTATGAAAAACCCCCCACAAATATCATTCTCAATGGAGAAAAACTGAAAGCTTTTCCACTAAGGTCAGGAACACGGCAGGGATGTCCGTTATCACCACTGCTATTCAACATAGTACTAGAAGTCCTAGCCTCAGCAATCAGACAACAAAAAGAAATTAAAGGCATCCAAATCGGCAAAGAAGAAGTCAAACTATCACTCTTCACAGATGATATGATACTATATGTGGAAAAGCCAAAAGACTCCACTCCAAAACTGCTAGAACTTGTACAGGAATTCAGTAAAGTGTCAGGATATAAAATCAATGCACAGAAATCAGTTGCATTTCTCTACACCAACAAAAAGACAGAAGAAAGAGAAATTAAGGAGTCCATCCCATTTACAATTGCACCCAAAACTATAAGATACCTAGGAATAAACCTAACCAAAGAGACTAAGGATCTATACACAGAAAACTATAAAGTACTCATGAAAGAAATTGAGGAAGACACAAAGAAATGGAAAAATGTTCCATGCTCCTGGATTGGAAGAATAAATATTGTGAAAATGTCTATGCTACCTAAAGCAATCTACACATTTAATGCAATTCCTATCAAAGTACCATCCATTTTTTTCAAAGAAATGGAACAAATAATCCTAAAATTTGTATGGAACCAGAAAAGACCGCGAATAGCCAAAGGAATATTGAAAAAGAAAGCCAAAGTCGGTGGCATCACAATTCCGGACTTCAAGCTCTATTACAAAGCTGTCATCATCAAGACAGCATGGTACTGGCACAAAAACAGACACATAGACCAATGGAACAGAATAGAGAGCCCAGAAATAGACCCTCAACTCTATGGTTAACTAATCTTCGACAAAGCAGGAAAGAATGTCCAATGGAAAAAAGACAGCCTCTTCAATAAATGGTGTTGGGAAAATTGGACAGCCACATGCAGAAAAATGAAATTGGATCATTTCCTTACACCACACATGAAAATAGACTCAAAATGGATGAAGGACCTCAATGTGAGAAAGGAATCTATCAAAATCCTTGAGGAGAGCACAGGCAGCAACCTCTTCGACCTCAGCCGCAGCAACATCTTCCTAGGAACATCGCCAAAGGCAAGGGAAGCAAGGGCAAAAATGAACTATTGGGATTTTATCAAGATCAAAAGCTTTTGCACAGCAAAGGAAATAGTTAACAAAACCAAAAGACAACTGGCAGAATGGGAGAAGATATTTGCAAATGACATATCAGATAAAGGGCTAGTGTCCAGAATCTATAAAGAACTTAGCAAACTCAACACCCAAAGAACAAATAATCCAATCAAGAAATGGGCAGAAGACATGAACAGACATTTCTGCAAAGAAGACATCCAGATGGCCAACAGACACATGAAAAAGTGCTCCATATCACTCGGCATCAGGGAAATACAAATCAAAACCACAATGAGATACCACCTCACACCAGTCAGAATGGCTAAAATTAACAAGTCCGGAAATGACAGATGCTGGTGAGGATGCGGAGAAAGGGGAACCCTCCTACACTGTTGGTGGGAATGCAAGCTGGTGCAACCACTCTGGAAAACAGCATGGAGGTTCCTCAAAATGTTGAAAATAGAACTACCCTATGACCCAGCAATTGCACTGCTGGGTATTTACCCTAAAGATACAAACGTAGTGATCCAAAGGGGCACGTGCACCCGAATGTTTATAGCAGCAATGTCTACAATAGCCAAACTATGGAAAGAACCTAGATGTCCATCAACAGACGAATGGATAAAGAAGAAGTGGTATATATACACAATGGAATACTATGCAGCCATCAAAAGAAATGAAATCTTGCCATTTGCGATGTGGATGGAACTAGAGGGTATCATGCTTAGCGAAATAAGTCAATTGGAGAAAGACAACTATCATATGATCTCCCTGATATGAGGGAGAGGAGATGCAACATGGGGGGTTAAGGGGGTAGGAGAAGAGTAAATGAAACAAGATGGGATTGGGAGGGAGACAAACCATAAGTGACTCTTAATCTCACAAAATAAACTGAGGGTTGCTGGGGGGAGGGTGGTTGGGAGAGGGTGTGGGGTTATGGACATCGGGGAGGGTATGTGCTATGGTGAGTGCTGTGAAGTGTGTAAACCTGGCGATTCACAGACCTGTACCCCTGGGGGAAAAAATATATGTTTATAAAAAATAAAATTAAAAAAAAAAAAGAAACTCAAAGTGGTAGTAAGAGTCAGTGAAACTCAGTGTTACATTGGCTGCATATAAATACAAAGGATATGATTAAGAAATGGTGGTGGAGGTTTTCTGACCACAGAAAATGAAACACTGCCAGACTTCTAGAACTGCCAAAAATTACTGAATCCCAACCCTAATTACTTAGGTACTCTAAGGTCTCTATAAGAGACTATAGTTAAAGTCTAATAAGTATAATAAGTCTCTAATATAGCCAGAGCATGATAACAGTGGAAATTAGTAAAATGTTTCTGATATCTTCCCACCCAAGCACCATAGGTAAATATTGAGATTTTTATAGGGTTAGAAGAACTCATGCTGTGTCTTTATTGTAACAATCAGATGGTTCCATCAGATTTATGACATATATAAATATAACCTTTCCTATGTTCTTACGTTGCCCTGATTTTCTAAGAATTGTATCTTTGTGATATCCAAAGATGAGATAATCAACTTACTTTGAGCCTTCTCATTAGATAGTTCCATTAATAGGATATACAGTAATTCAGTTTGAAAAGCCCTTGTACCTACATATAATTACCCACATTATCAAAAATATATCTTCTAACTTCATCTACCTAACTTCTAACTTTGAACCATGGTCATTTATTAATATTATTTATCATTATTATTATAGTATATATTATTTAATAATAGTTTTAGCCAGTGCCCCCAAATGTTAAGAAAGCATGTTTCTAAGCATTCTTTTCATAACTGCATGCATTGCAACATCCCTGATTATATTTGCAATAAGACTTAAATATATAATGACGATATTGTGTCTGTTTTCAGAACTGATAGGACATCTCTTGTGATCAGCCTTTCCCTCAGTTTAAAATGTCATGAGGTCCAAAAATCTAAGTAGTGTGTGAAGATACATATTAGTCTCTCTGGGGTATTGTTCATTCAGTCTTTCTCATCCCTCCCTGTGCCTCCCTATAAGATAAAAGAGGTTCATTTGGTCTGGGTGGAGTTGGGAGCAAGAGGGGTTCTTGGAGCAGTGATGATCCTGGGTTGTGGGAGATCTGACATTTGCTGAGTTAATGTTCAGTCCAGTTGCTTCCATGAATAGACTTGGTACCTATGGTTGATATTCTTGGCTGGTAAACACGTCATCTCTTCTCAGTTCATCCAGGTCTTTCCTTTGTTAACCATGCCAGTTTGACCTCACAATTCTTCTGAGGTTGCGGAATTTGAGTGTGGCCACCTTGTTGCCTTATTGAGTGCTCAAGAGCACTGAATAAAGACTCTTTTTCCCTTTGTGTGTTTCGCTCTAATCATTTAATGACTTTTCATACATTCTCCATAGCCAGACTTTACTGCCATGTGGAAACTGCTGCTTAAACTGTGGACAGACACAAGGTCCTTGGAAATAATAAATTGTTTGCACATAAGACATATAGTCTCATAAACCTGTTAATTGAATTAATATTGCAAAAATACATCTTCCTTTTCTAGCTTAACAATTCTCCCCCACACATGAATAGCCTATTACCACAGCCAGTGCTTGAAGATTTTCAATGAACATTTGTAGGGAATGCTTATATCAAGAATGGTAGGCTCCTTTAAACGTTTTGCTGCATATGATGAAACAGATGGAGAAATTCATTTCTTTAAGCATGATATTTATTCCATCTTCCTATGTTATTTAAAATCTATTCTTCCCCTTACCCCTAGGGGATGCCTGTCATCTAAACACATGTTTGAAACTAGATAGAAAGCATATGTCCCGTGTATCGCATGGGGCTGACAAAAGGGGAGAAATATAGGATAACTGCATCTTCAATTGTGCAAAAGGGAGTTTCCTTTTTACAACTGATATTCCTTGCATAGTGTGTGATGCTGTGTTGTAGCCTTCTGGTAGTTTAATTATCATTGCATTTCATTTCATAACTAGATGGGTGTTCTTAAAGCTAAGGAATATTGAAACTTGGCATAAATGTCTCTGGGGTGTAATTATATCTAAAATCGAATTCTTCAGCCTTCTCGCAGAGGGCTCCTTATGCTTCAGAGCAGCAATAGGTAACTCTAGTGATAAATTTATCCTGACCTTATACATCTTGCAGAGCTCTTCATGGTCCCATTTTTGTTTTGCAGCTTTATTTAGAGCCACTCTTCCCCCTGTGCTCTGTGCTAACACATACACACTGCAAAACATCCAGTTTCTCAGCTACAGTCGTACTCTCTTACAGAGCTCTAACATGCTCACACTCTCCCAGAACTCCCCTCCCCCGCTGCCCACCTGCATGTGCCTTCCCTCCCTGAACATCTTGCTGCTCATAATTCGGCTGTCACTCTGTTCTTTGTGTCTCTCTTGTCTCCAGAATCTGTGGCAGATTCATTAGTTTGGCCATCCCATCGCATTGGGTTATAGACTGTTTATTTGTCTGTATCTGATATGAAATTGCAGGTTTCATGGTCCCCTGGCCTCATCTCAAGCCCTGGTTCCATGGCTTCCAATGATATATTCTCAATCTAGTATGTTCCTATTACACTGGCCTTCTTTCAGTTCCTTGGTCTTCCCCCACCCACCTCAGGGTATCCATATACTTTCCCATCTTTAAAGAAACACCTTTATCCTCTTCCATCCATAGTGACCTTGCAAAATTTTACCCAACTTTCAGGTCACCTCCGTGGTACTTATTTGGGGGAAAAATGAAGGTTAAAAAAAAAAAATCTGAATTAGAGGAGATGAGCCTAAATCATGAGCAACAATATGTTGCATTTGATGTTCAGCTTATAATGTGGGTTTAGAAGAATGATTATCAGTGACTAGAAGAATTAGGCTAGTTTCAAAAGTATATGAAATACACCATAATACTTTAAAAGGGGTTCAAAATTCAATCATATAAAATTAGTCACTGCATCTTTGCAAAGCAATGAGATTATGGAAGGTAGGAGTAAGTACCAGTCACATCATATTCAGAACTGTGTTATCAAGGGATACATTACCATGCTGCTTCATTCCAGGAGACTAGTAAAAATCTGGGGTTAGTTAAGAGATAACGGAAATCTCTATGTCAGGCAGAAAGTTGATTTTTATAAAGAAGTACATGTTTGAAAATATGTTAGGTAGGGTGGGAGGGCCAGTACTGTCTGGACTTCATGGGATGAGACTCGGAATAGCATCAGAGGAATGGCCAGCCACAGGATTTTCTCCCTTGGGACAGGAAGAAGCGTAGGGGGAAAAGGGACTGACAGCTCTGGGATAATTCCATTTTAATCAAAATCCCATGCATCAAAATCCCCACAGCACAGCTAGCTGCAAGAGCACATGACCTTCACTACAGCCTAGGTATCAACAAGCTCCAGCCAGAAGGGATGGCTTAGAACCACGCCCTCCTGCCACATCTACGCCAGTAAACTGGGTGATTCGACATCATCATCCCCTCTTTTCCTGCTTAACTTTGTTCACAGCTGAGTCTTAGAATGCATCTCATTGGCAGAAAATAAATCACGTGAAATCCTAGCTTGACAAGATGTGGAAAGCAAATTTTGCTTTGTAGCATCTGCCAGACTCAATGCAGTCTAAGCTAACTAGAAGGAAGTCACTTAACAGTTGCTCAGTGAACCAGTATACTTTAAAGACTTTAATACTTAGCATTAAAAGGTATTTTTCAAATATTAATCCAAACCATTCAAAATTGCAATTTTTGTAGAGCAAAATGAGTGAAGATTGGCAGTTTTTTTATTATTCAAATGATATGCGATAAATGTTATAAATATAACAAGAAACAGTGGTTATTGATAATAGGCCATTGGACAGTGGTAAAATGTTATTTGTAAGTTTAGAATGTATACTCTGAGCATATATAAACTATAGCTCATAAAGAAAGAGTATTTATAAATATATAAATAGACTAAAATGTTACAGTGTTTTGATTGCCTTCTTTTCACCTTGGCAGAGGGGAATTCTGCCCAGGTTACTGCCATTGCTGACATGACACATGCCACATGACACCTGACCTGGGGAAGATGCCACAGACCAGAGTTTATTAGGCACTTGTACTCAGCATGGGGGAGAAGGACACTGTGCCATATGGGGCCACACTGGGGATGCACTTGGGAAGAGTAAACAAGCAAGGGCTGTGGGAGGCCGGCTTGGTAATAACAAAAGGATTAGATGCTCTCCTGTTCCTGCAGGAGGATGTGATTGACTTCTGTGAATAATCCTGTTGGCTTTTGGGAAGTGACATTTGTTCCCCAGGGATAATCGGGCACAGTGCCTGATTCCTGTGATTAGGGCAGTTGTTTGGCTAGAAGACCTTGTTCATGGGCACACAATAGGGAAGGGAACTTGCCATTAAGACATTCAAAGCCCTCCTGGTTATGGCACACACAATACCATAATACACACAATACCAGGACTTAATTTTAGGCCTTTTACCACAAAATGGTGGTGTGTTTGCACATTATATAAGGTGAATATGTTTTTCACTTAAGAGTAAATGTAATTGACCAGGTAAGTTTCAGATTTCTTGTAGGAAATCTTTTATACTACTCCAAGTTTTAAATTTAAATTAACATGAAATGAAATTATGAAGTCAGTTCCTGTCTCACTAGCCACATTTCACATGTTCAGTTAGCCACATGCATGTGGTTAGTGACTGTTGTATACACAATCATTGAAACAAAGAAATGGACACTCAGATAGTTACATTTCTAGCCTAGGGGATACAGAGATTACAACTTGGTTCTAAACTTGCTTAAACTGTCAAATATTTACATTTCTTGTTTTGGATCATATGGCTAGTTGGGCTAGCAATGGAGAAAGTGATACCTCTCTACAGGAGAATACATTGGAGGGAACACATATATACTTGGAGACCAAATTAAAATTATCCAGAAATAATTTACATGAAGGGAAAATTGAATCTTCTTTACCTAATTTAGAGATTTTATTTTCGTTTCAGTAATAATGGCATCTTTAAAATAATGTGTTCCTTAAACTTTAAACCTATTCTCAGTGCCAAGTATAGTGCCTAAGCAAATACTCGTGTACATGACTGAAATTTATCATATGCGTCCATGCATTGATTCATTCATTCATTTAACAGTTTTCAGCAAGGCAGTCTAAGCACCAATTTGGTTATCTTGAGAGCTGAATGAACCTGATATGTTTCTGCTCCCCTAGAGTTTATAATATGATTCAGAATGACAAAAAAATCAGCAAATGAATTGTGAATTTATAAGAAATGATTAGAGATTAATAAAGTAATAAGTCAAGCAAGTTGAAATAACAGTGCCTGGGAGTTCACGTCTAATTGCTGGTCAGAGAAACTGTCTCTGAGATGGAATCATCTAAGCCAAGGTTTCAGTGACCGGGAGGAGCTTGTGATGTGATCCCATGTAGGGAGAGTTTATGAGGTAGGAGCGAGAGCTGGTGGAAGGGAACCAGGGGGAACAAGTTTGGCATACCGGGAGGACAGAAGAGAGCCCGGGATTTCTGGGATGGGTAAACAATGTATGTCAACAAGGGGATGAAGTCTAAGAGATTGTCAGGAGCAGATATTGCAGATCTTGTTGGGGGGGGTAAGGAGCTTGGGCCTTTCCTTTATGATCGGTGATTGTAAGACTGAATTACGAAGGGAATAGCATGATGACGAAACACAAAATTATTAACTTCTGAGGAAAGCAGAGGAGGAAGAGTTTATTTATAGTACAGGGGTTGGGGACTGATGAGGTACAGCTGCACCCTAACAGACTGTAAGCCAAAAGTGGGTGATGGTCCAGCAAGACCGAAGAAATGTCGGAGACGCAGCAATCCAGTCACACGTCTGTTGGGAGGACTTACATACGGGGAGTCCAGGAGCAGCAGATGGGACAAAGCACTATGAATACATGCAGCAAGCTTTCACAGCCTAGCGACTTAGCCTAGCAACTATCTGCAGCCTCTCCCTCCCTGCACGGTCAGTCTTCCAAAGAGATCAGGCCTGCCTTCGGAACTCTCTCTGTTACTTTGGGTTTGCCACCCATGGAGCCCCTGACCTTGAATGCTGAATCACGTGTTCTTCTACACATTCTGCTTGATGCTTGATGGGAATATAGAGGGAGGATGGGATCTCTATATTCTCAAGATAGTAATTAGCAGGAACATTCTGGGTGTGCTTGTGCAAGCCAGCTTCCAGCATGTACCAAATACTCCAACCCAGCATACCTGGGATGGCCCATATACTCATTACGTGCCCCTCTTCCACAGTGTCCCTGGGCCCAGGTACGCCGAGATGCATTGCATCCAAATCCCACAGCAACAGTACAAGCCGCAGCATCCAAATAATACAGCACAGATAGCGAAAACACTGTAAAAATGCATTTCTCCGGGGAAAGCCTGTAGTCACCACTAGGGGGCATTCACAACATACCCAACAGTTGGTCTTACTCTGTATAGAAGCTGCCTTCAGGACCCAATCAGCAAGAAGGTTTCCCATGGAGAATCTAAGGTCAAAAAGTAAGATGTTTAATAGGCACCAGAAAAGGCAAGTCATGGTTGTCTAATATAATTCAGGTGGTGGTGTTATTCTGGGCTGACACCACGCCAGCAGTGGCTTCTCTCTAGGTTTATAGCTCCAAATCGTTTGCCCTCTTCTCAGTTATGAGGTGGGGCAAACCTGAAAAGGACAGCAGAGGTATAACAGTGCTCCCATAAGGCGATCGTGATAGTGTCCTTTTTAACTGCCTTGCCTGGGCTTAAGCACCTTCATTATCTTCGGTGGAGTGGGGTGGAGAAATGGAGTGATGGTTAAGTCCTGTCTTATCCCTGTTCCTGATGGACTGAAAACCCAAACCATCATGAACTTGCCTGCCAATTCCAGGGTCATTTAATTGCGTGTTCCCCTATAGGCAGATCTTCTGGCAAGGGCAAAAAACAGTTACCTTGTGTCCCTACCTGTGGCAAAGATCATCCTTCTTGTCTGCTGCCTCCTTGTATTCTAAGGGTGGTGGCAGGTCCTTGAGTGATTAGAGAGTGAGCAGAGAGGCACTGGACCAATTGGGATGTACATGCTCATTTAATATCGATAAAGCTCTTGACAGGTGGCATGTCTAAAAAGCCAGTGAATAGGTTTCTTCTCAAAGTTTTGTTTTAACAATCCAGTTGTGCGTTCTATCAATCCACCCACAGTGGGACTGTATAGTGGGTGGAAATGCTGATGATGTCTAGAGCTTGGGCCTTCCTCTGCATTTCACATCCTAAACAGTGGGAGTCTCCGTTGCTGTCAGTGTCAGTGGGTAGCCCATATACGACACACACCTGTTCCAGACCACAGGTGGTGGCCTTCTGCATAGCACACTTCCGGGGGTAGGCTTGCCCGAGTTCTGAATAAGCTTCAGCACATGTCAAAGCATAACATCAGCCATCAGAGAGGAGCAGTGTGTCCGTTATGTACAAATAGCTAAGAAACTGTAAAATGGAATCAAGCCAATGTGATTGATCTGCCATCTCTGAACGGGGTGCTACCTCCTTACTATCTGTCTAGCATCTCTTGGCAAAGGTCACGGTCATTCCTGGGCACAGGTTGGGCACTGTTGGCAGACAATTCCAATGTCTTTCTAATGTAGCAGTAAGCACCAGTTTTTTGCAATAGCCCACCGGACCATTGCCCTCCATGTCCCATCTTTGTGTGTAGCCAGGTGGCAGGGGCTTCTGCTGGCCTATCTTCCAGGAGGTAGACACAGGTCAACTCATCACCCTGTTGATTCACAAGCAGGGTGTATGCCTTGGGTGCATCTGTATGATAGACAATGATGTTTGTACCTTGTATGTGTCCTTCTACATGTTGTTACCTTAGAGCAGATGCCCTGCTAGTGTCCAGTCCTGTGCTCCCCATTAGAGAAGCCATGTGGTCAGCCCTCTGTAGGCTGCCAGCTGTCTGTGCACAGAACAACGAGGACAGGCTCCTGGAGCAATACTATCCACGCTGCTCGCAGTGCGGCCCACTGAGTACCGTGTCCAGGGCCAGAGGCTATCCAGATAGTGTCAGTGCAGGGTTGGAAGGCAATGGCTATCCAGGTGCAGGGCTTGCCCCTTGCTGACCCATTAGTGTCCCAGGCATGCTCAGGAATTGGTCTGTCTCCTTCCTGCACAAAGGATGGCAGCTGTGGTGTCTCTGCTGCCTCCGGGAATGGCTGTCTTTTAGAGGTCACATAGATCACCGGGCCAAGAACGGAGTGTAACTGCACACCGCGGGGGCTCTTTGTCAAGAGGGGATGCTGTTGCAAGTGGGCATGCCATCCTGTTACAGGATACGGAGCGTGAACAGGCACTGGGATCCCTTTGGGGATGTTTTCTACTTTCTGGAAGGCATGATGAGTAGTAACGCACAGCTCTTATTCCAAAATGCTGTATTGTGTCTCGGCTCCTTTCCACAACTGTGACCAGAAGCCTAACAGTACTTGTTTGTGCCCTTGCTGTTACCACCGGCTCCATCCAGACCT
This sequence comes from Lontra canadensis, assembly GCF_010015895.1. Taxonomy (NCBI): domain Eukaryota; kingdom Metazoa; phylum Chordata; class Mammalia; order Carnivora; family Mustelidae; genus Lontra; species Lontra canadensis. The sequence goes on along the minus strand of NW_022631016.1, from coordinate 17,568,513 downwards.
TTCTGGAAAGCTGGCTACATCCAATTGGCATGGCTGTCCCTGTACCAGAACACCCAGGGCTCGGGTCTATTTAATGGCCACCTCAGCTTGGTCAAATGCTCACTTTCCTTTGAGAACCAGTCCCGTTGGGCTTCCTGTGTGTGTGTGTGTGTGTGTGTGTGTGTGTGTGTTACCAGTCTGGAAAGGGGCCAAAGCCATAGAGTCAGGCAAGGGATAAACAGACACCTGTACCCTAAGAGACCTAGGAAAGTTGGCAGCTGCTTTGGGGTGTGAAGACGTGGGTGTGCCTGTATTTTATCAGTAACTGCTGGAGGGACAACTTCTGTCTTACTGGAGCAGATAACACCCAAGTACTTGACTGATAAGCCAGCACCCTGAATTTTCTGTGGGTTCATTGCCTATCCTCTCCCTCACGGTCCTCCAGCAAAACCAGCAAGGTGTCTTGTAACACAGGCAAGTCTTCACATTTAACAATACATCATGAGTGTAATGTGCCCATCTCACTGATGTGGGGAAGGAGAAGAAGGATTGGTCTCAGGCCATCATCCCTTGACGTATTGTGGGGCCATGGAGGTAGATTTGGGGGTGGCGTGAAGGGCTTATCACTGTCCCTCTATTTGAAGGCAAATAGATTGTAGTTATCAGAAACCTGTACTTGTCAAGGCCTTTTCCATGAACCTCCTGGAAGATGAGGTACTTTTGCAGGAACACATTTTTGCCAAAGCATCAGGGTTAAACAATGACTCTGTAAATAACAAAAGACTTAAAAATGGCCACAGTTGAAGATCTGATGAGAGTTTTTTAATAAACCTGCAAAGGACAAAACATAGAAACTTTGTAATTCTCCTACTTTCCTACATAGAGAGTTGCTTTCTTTATCCTTTGTAGTGGTCTTAATTTTAAAGAGCCTCCCCTGCCATGCCACTGACCCCCTTTATTTTTCTCCAGTCTCTGTGGACAATGTATTGGCTATCTCCTGGAGTGTATTCATTTTAAAACCATGATCAGATTTACAACTTCAAGGGACAGAGAAAGGAGGCAAGTTTTATTCTAGAAAAAAGGTTTAGGGGTAATTACTATTTAAAAATCTCCTTTGTATTAAGGGTCAGAAAACATGGGACATTTGTCTGTTTTCTCATCAATTCCTAATCAGGCTTTGTTGCAAGGGCCCCGATCTTAATGTGGGGCAGCTTCTGCCCTCCTAGCTTTGCAAAACAACACACCAATGTCTCTCATTTATTATCCTGTTTGCCCATTTTCGACCAGTCCTGAGGCCATCAGCTTAGGGGCCACTTCCTGCCCTTTTCTAATCTTGGCTTGTCTTTTAACTTCCAGACACGAGCCTCAGCTCCAGCCGGGCGTTGGTGGTCAGATGGACTGCCTGTAGTGGAGGCCAGCCTACTGTGGCTACCATATGCTTCCCTTCCTTACCACAGAGCACATTCCTCCCACAAGTACATTAGACTCGTTAGCATTTTGAGGCTGTTGCCATACTCATGGAGCAGTCTACAAATACCAGACATGTGGGCCACCTCCCTCCCCCACAGAGGGCAATGGCCAACTTAGGAATTCCCCCACAGATTTCCCTTTTCCATTTTCCAACATCCCAGGTTTTCCTCTGGCCTCTGGACTGGCTTACTCATTGGGTAGTTACACACCCCCCCACCCCCTGAGTATAAGCCAACGATGGATGAGATCGAAGAAATGACCCAGAGACAGCAGTCAAGACACACGTCTGTTGGGGGAACTTACATACGAGGAGTCCAGGAGCAGCAGACTGGACAAAGTATCTGCTCCTGGGATCTCCATGCGCCAAGCTTTTTATAGCTTAGCAACTTAGCCTAGCAGCTATCTGCAGCTTCCTACTCCTTGCATGGCTAGGGTTCTGAAGAAATCAAAGCCTACCACAGAACACTCTTTGTTACAAAGGAGACACTCTGGGTTGGCCATCCCTGAGCCTTTGACCTTGAATGCTGAACATGTTCTTCTACATATTCTGCTTGATGGGAATATAGCAGGGGGATTGGATCGCTATATTCTCAAGATCATGATAACACAGGGACATTCAGGATGTGCCTGTACAAGCTAGTTATCCTGTGCTTACCCTACAGATGACATCCTGAAAGAGTTAGGCATTGACACAGTACATAAAGAAGGAGCAATATTTGGACAAATAAATTTAAGACAGGATTGCATAATGGTAGAAGAATGAACAAGTGAAGGAATTTCAGGAAATGAAAAATTATTTGGAAGAGGTGGATTTCACACTTAGAGTGTTATATTTGCCTAGAAAAGATGCTAGAAGGTAAATTGATGACTTATGGTTACTTTCACTGATGTGTCTTTTTTGAGCACTTGTTTTGCTTCTTCTTTTCTGCAAACCCCACACATTGAATCTAGACTGTGAAAATATTCTTCATGGTGCTGCCATTACTCCTTCTGTGAGAATACCTCTTGGTCACAGCTTTCAATAATCAGAAATGCCCTCTGTGATAGGCTGAATTGTGTCCCTCTCCAATTTCATATGCTGAAGTCCTAACTCCTATTACCTCAGAGTGTGACTGAGGATAATGTCCTTAAAGAGGTAATTAAATTAATGAGGTCATTAAAGAGGGCCCTAATCCAATAGACTTGTGCCCTTATAAGAGGAACTCTGGGCACATACAGGAACAGAGATGATGTGAAAATGCAGGGACAAGACAGTCATGTACCGGCCAGGGGGAAAGGTCTGGAGCAGATCCTTCTGTCACAACCCTCAGAAGGAACAAACCATGCGGACACCTTGATCTGAGACTTAGGTCTCCAGAACTGGGAAACCATGAGTTTCCGTTGATTAAGGCACCCTGTCTGTGATACTTGGCTATATAGCAGCCCTAATATACCATCCCCGATGGATGATGAACTTTTCTAAGTCATGACAAGGGAATCCATTCAAAGGGATGCCAAGCAGTTTCATATGCAAAGGCAAGAAGGATGGAGTGACAAGCGATGAGCTCCCACACACCCTGCCCACAAGGTCAGTCCTCGAGGAGTTTACTGCTTCTCTATAAAACCTGTAAGTTCCATAATCAGAGGTACCAGTATTATGTCCTTATGTTTTTACTATAAAAGAAATCTCTTTATTTATAAATGATACATGTTAATAGCAGTTAGCAGTTGTGCAAGGTTTAAAATGTTTGTATTTAGTAGGAAAAAAGCTGGCAAGCTGTGCTGATCCCCATGCGTTTTAACAATTGCTGATTAAGGAAATTCCAAAGTTGAGAAATCTGCAGAGGCCCATATTTTTCTCCTTTTCTTCTATGGATTTTCTGTCTTTGTGGAATCTCCTCTTATGAACGGTAGATATTTATTAGCACTTCTTATTTCTTGATTTTCCTCTTCCCTGACCTACATCCTAGTATGAGATGTCTGGTTATGTAGGAATTTCTTGGTTTGATTAAAGTACAGGGCAGTAAGGAGAAAGCAGTACTCTATGGGATCTAAACAAAATGAATTGCTTTGAATCTGGGGCAGCGCAATTGGGATTATCAAGGAAGGAGTGTAAAGCAGTGATATGAGAGAATAAATACTAACTTTATATAATATTCATTTTCTTTTCATTGCAGCCAAGTTTGACTTGAAATTAGTAGTGTAAGTTTTTCTTGTGAATGATGAACATGACATCACAACACCGTCTATTCTCTATGGTTGAAAATATTTTTTCCATGCAATTGAAAAGAAAAAATAAAAGCAATATATTTGCCATGATTGTTCCAGCTATTAATATTGTAAACAATTACATTCAGTGATAAAATAATTTAAAAATCATAATTTTTGTATCTCCACGGGCAGACTCAAGGAATATCAAAGAACTGTATGAAATTAGGACATGACATACATTTAAATTAGTAAAAGTGCTTCACTCTACACAAGGCATGGTGAAGTAGTCTAATAAAGTTAGGACTTTTTAAAGTTACATTTGCAATTATAAATTTACAGTTTATGCATCTGATGTTTTAAATAAAATATTGTCCAATTAAAATTTAAAATCCTTACAATTATTTTTGTGACCATAGCTTTAATATCTAAATTGTAACAAAATTATGCCAATAGTAGAAAGGTCATTTTAATTTTAATGTCATTGTATAACAAAATGAAAAGTTGTTATCGAATGACCTTTGTTTATACGATTTTATAGAAAAGGCTGCTGTTTTAGGGATACCTGCAATCTATTTTAATCAGGTATGGTAAGACATGCAGAAGTGAATGGAAATGACAGTCATAAAGGAAGAAATTTCTAGTAACGATTCCCTAGAAACAGAAGGCAGGACCACACAGAAAGCCCCGTGATTGGTCAGGAGGTAGAAGGAGCAAGGGAGAAATTGGGGGAAAGAGAACACATGAAAGGTTTTAAGGTTTCCATAAGAAGGATGAGCAAGACAGAATAAGCAGATTTAGGATTGGCTAGTTTGCATAATTTCAGTAGACTTTGAGATGTAGGGGCTTTCCTTACTTGTCTAGTACCTGTCCTTGGGTGGCTAATGGCCCAGCAAGTAGGAGTCCAATAAGGTAGGTTGTTATTGGTGGGCTTTGGTTGGCTTGCATATAAAAGGTACACTCCTTATGAGTTGTTTGCTCTTTTTAGATATTTTCAGAGCTAACTCTGATGGGCAGTACCTTCAGGGTCAACAAGGATCTACAAACAGAATATAGAAAATAAAAAACATAGTTTATACAACTGCACTCACTTGATTTTCTTTACAAAAATAATGATTTTTAAATCTGTATTTTTTATATAGTCACCATATAGACAAAGTAAAATAATTGAAATAATGGTAAGGTAAACTGGCACCAAGGAACTAAATTCTTATTTTGTGCCATATTAGACATAAAAGACCTTCCATTTATGATTTAAATGATTAAGTCACTTTTGCTGAATAATTTAAAATAATGAAGGAAAAGCAGACAAAGAATATTGTCAGATTGTATTTGAAGACTTACTTAGCTGTCAGTTTTAGTACTTTTCTGTATCAGGTTTGTCAAACCAAGTTAAATCAGAACACTACATTCCTATGTTGATTCTTTGTTATAAAGTACTTTCCTCCAAGTTACATCATTCCCAATTCTAGAATATATTACATGATTTTTGTTTCTTCCATTGATTCTATACTGTGATGGATGTTGTATTGGAATTGGTTATCGAAACCAATCGACATTTATATTACCAGATATTTCTTTTATATGAAATAAATGATAGATTTATGTAACCAGTCAAATATATAATTTTGTGAAAAACAAAACTTTAGTATCCAGAACTTCATGCCAATTTTAGATGCTGTTCTCAGATGCTCACATACTGATGTTGCTGTGAGGTGTTTGCTTTCCTGTGTGTGGACAATACAGATGCGTATGTTTGGTTTTGCTAGCCCTGAGGGAAGCAGTTTTTATCTTCTTCAATGTTGTACTTGGATTTTAGCCATTAACCAAAGAGTAAACGTTTCTTTATAGACTTATTTTCATCTCTAATATCTATCACTGACATTTCTGCAAATCCCAGATTTCAGTATTTGGCACAGCTTTTTTTTTTTTTTTCTTTTTTTCACTTTCAACTGTTTATTTAATGTAGTTCCTTGTATTTTTTGCTTTATGTGTACTCAATATTCAGCTTCTTTCATCTGGAAGAAGAATTATAATAATTATAATGATCCCCTTTAATTCTGGACACTTCTGCTTTTTTCTTCTATCATTCATTGCCAGCCTGTATGACTTAAATTTTATTTCTACTCTTCACTTTATTATCCAACATATACTCTGTTTTAACAGTCAATAATATAAAAAAAAAATCTTGTTTGATTGCTTGATCAAAAATCTGCGCATTTTTCTTATCATACATTTCCTTTTAAATAGTCTCGTTCTTAGTTTGTCCATAGACATGGCACTATCTGACACCAAGGTTAGGTCAGAAAATCCTCACAAATACTTGATTTCTCGAAACATTAAGGTTTGGATGTAGAAATTGGAAATATTAGCCTCCTCACTGTACATCCCATGATTACATATGTTATAATTTCCCATAGTCAGTGTATCCAGTGTAAAGGGTTTTCAAATCTGCATCAAAAGATTACAAACTTTCAGCTATAGGATGAAAAAAGTCTAAAGATCTACTATAAAACATGATGACTATAACTTATAACAATGCATTGTATAATTTAAATCTGCTAAGAAAGAAGAACTTCAATGTTCTCTTCCTCCCCCCACCCGCCAAAAGAAAGGTAAATATGTGAGATGACAGATGTTTTAATTAACTAGATAAGGAGAATCCATCCACAATGCATAACTATATCAAATCATTACAATGTACATGTTAAATATCTTACAATTTTCAAAAAAATATTTTATCTGAGGGGCACCTGGGTGGCTCAGTGGGTTAAACCTCTGACTTCTGCTGGGGTCATGATCTCAGGGTCCTGGGATCAAGCCCCACATTGGGCTCTCTGCTTGGCGTGGAAGCCTGCTTTCCTCTCTCTCTCTCTGCCTGCCTCTCTGCCTACTTGTGATGTCTCTCCTCTCTCTGTCAAATAAATCAATTCTTTAAAAAAAATAATGTGTTCCTTCAAAAAAGATTTTATTTGAGAGAGAGAAAGAGAGAGTGAGAGAGAGAGCAAGCATGTGAGCAGGGGGGAGGGACAGAAGGACAAGTAGACTCCCTGCTGAGCAGGGAGCCCCATATGGGCCTAATCCCAGGACCTGAGCTTGAGTCACACATTTAATCCACTAAGCCACTCAGGCACCCTTATCTTACAATTATATATGTCAATTATATGTCACTAAGGCTAATTTTTTAAAGTCCTTACAGGAATTAAAAAAAAAAAAAGTTATTGGTCAAAATTTCACTTCTCATCCTTTTGCCTCCTCAGTAAATTCTAATCTTATTTGTACTTGTATTGATTTACATTATGACAAGATAAGTTTTTTTTGTTTGTTTGTTTTGTTTTGTTTTGTTTTGGGGGGCTTGGTCTAAACTCTAAATCTAGAAAGCAAATAAAGTGATAATATTGGTCAGTGTGTGAGGATTTTTATGTATAGGGCCACCATGTCCTGAAGGACCTAGTATGGGGAGAAAAGGAGACATAAAATTATTTTTCAGAAGAGAAAGACGAGTTGACATGAAACAGCCAGAAGAGGGAGATCATGGGAAGAACAGAAAGGTGGGTTTGGCTGGGGTTCCCAATAGAACAGGTCTAATGAGGTGTGGTGAGGAGAACCTGAGGGCAGGCATGGGCAGCAGCTGTGTGAAGCTAGTTGTGGAGGCCATTCTACCTCCTGCATTGGTACAACGGTTTTGCAGTTTACTCTGTAAGTTTCCCAACTCGGTGCTGGAGAGCTGCCGATATTCGACAAGAAATGCTTGAAACTTAATGTTACTCTTATGCTGTATCTCCTTGTTACCCTGGTATTCTCTCAGCAAAGTCCTTAACAAAAATATTACACATGCATGAATAAATGAAAAAAAATGAAAGGTGGATATTAGCTCCATTATTTTGCTATGATTGATCTCTTCTAACAAAGGTATTTTCCTCTATTGCCTGGAAAATTATAAAATGATTTCTTACATGCTGCAGATATTTTCTGAGTCCATCAGAATATATAAATTGAGCTAAAATCTTACTTAGAGCTCTATTTTAAACTTAGGAGTAAGGACACCGGGAAAGAAAATGAAGATAAAATTACAAAAATAGGGCACCTGGGTGGCTCAGTGGGTTAAAGCCTCTGCCTTCGGCTCAGGTCATGATCCCAGGGTCCTGGGATCGGGTCCTGGGATCGGGTCCCGCATCGGGCTCTCTGTTCAGCAGAGAGCCTACTTCCTCCTCTCTCTCTCTCTCTCTCTCTCTCTGCCTGCCTCTCTGCCTATTTGTGATCTCTGTCTGACAAATAAATAAATAAAATCTTTAAAAAAAAAACTACAAAAATAGTACTCTGAATTTAATTTAATCAAAATAATTTGTTGAAAAAATCTAAAGGATGTAATTGAATAATGTAATAGAAATAAAACATAAGAATAGAGGAAGGAAGAAAGAATTTTTTAAAAAGGGTTACAGAGTATATAAAAATATTCTGTAAATAATAAATATTCTGTAAATAATTTGATAAAATAATCTTTGTGCAGCTAAGCAGTATTCATGTTGAGTAGATCGATGTATCAACTAAGAGAAGTACATTATCTTTCTTTCTTTACAAAGAGTAAACTTTTTTCATACTATATATTTTTCTAAAATAGGTAAATTTTTATTTCCCCTAATAATCTTCAGATATTTTAAACTATGTGTCCAAAGTCTCTTAAAGATTACAGTATCATTGTGTAAATTTAAAAATAGAAAAACATACAGCATGAATTTGAGTAAACATGTTTGTAAATTATAAACAATTGGTAGAACTTGTACCAATTTTTGTGAAGTTCACATATATCAGTAGTAGTGTGGATGACCATATGTTTTCATTTTCTCATCCTCTGTGCTTATGTTGTTTTTTGCATTTTGGTTGCCCTCGCAGTATCTTGATGATTTAGTATATGTTTACATATTATTTTAAAACAGATGCACCTTTACTCTCTAAAAGCCTTTACCAACTTGAAGAGCTAGACATGTTTTTGTTGTCTAGTCCAAGTTCACAGTGATCACTTATTCTTCCAATTTCACTGTGTATTGTCCACATTATTCATTAGACAATTCTCACTAGGATTTCAAATCCTTTACATGTCCCAAACAGATTGACCATGATACAATGAAAGCAGTAGTGTTGGCAGATAGATTTCAGATCTAAATCCAGCCAGAGCTGGGTTAATACCCCAGTTTACTTACCCACAAAGTTATCTTTCAAATAAATCTCATGTGGTACATCTATTATTAAGAACTCCCTGTGGAATCTCTCCCTTTTAAGAAGTCAATTGTTGATACAATGTCAGGAATTAAATGTTACTTTAATATAAATATATTTTAGATAAATGAAAAATCACTAGAAGAAAAAAGAAGATAATAGATAACATTCATAGCCCAATATCCAAAGATAATATAGAATATTTTGATTTGTAATTTTATTTTCCATGTGTTCCTTCTGATTTTTAAGCTCAGCAATGTCATACTCCATCAACTAGATAAGTCATAAATAATAAATAAATAACTGCTTATTGTTGAACAAAATCTGTTTCTGTTCTTAGAGTTCCTAGCCCTATATGATTCCTATTGTCTTCTGCTATCACTCACTTATTCTTACTTTCTATACCCAAGACTTGTCCAGTCTTGAACAGACCAACTTCAGTTCTGTGTTAGGGTGCTATATTGCCATCTTGCCATTTCCTCTGCAGGTAACTTCCAGCAGATGTTCACCAAGCTTGTTCCCTTATTGTATTTAGATCTCTGACCAGAGGTCTCATTATTTCAGAGGTCTTTCATCACCGTGCAATTTTAGAGTAGCAACCCATCAACTATCTATTCCCTTTCATTACTTTGCTCATTTGCTTTGCCTAATCTTTATGAGAGCAGAAACCAGATCCACTGCTGTATTCCTATTACCTAAAATAGCTGCTGGCACAGAGTTGTTGTTCAATCAATAGTTACTGAAGGGGCTCCTGGGTGACTCAGTTGGTTAAGCAACTGCCTTCAGCTCAGGTCAGGTTCGTAGTGTCCTGGGATCAAGCCCAATGTTGGGCTCCCTTTTCAGCAGGGAGTCTACTTCTCCCTTTCCCTCTGCTCCTCCCCACCCCCGCTTGTTCTCTGTCTCTCAAATAAATAAGTAAAATTTTTAACAAATTAATAGTTACTGAAGAATAAATGAATATGTTTGTATATATTTTTTATTTTCTTTATTTGTGTAGGCTTTGTTTCCCTATCTAAATTTTAAGAAAGTTGTCTTATGCATCTTACGTAGTGTCTTACATTCTTTATGCCTCTCCTCCCATAGATTGAAGAATGGCTTGACAAGGCAAGATTTTCTACATGGCATAGTTTCGATCAGTAATTAATATTTTTAAAAATTTTTCTTTACTAACTCTGCATTTCCTTTTATAACCATAATGATGAATTTAAAAAAATACAAACAACAGCAACAAAACTTTATGCCCTAGAAGAAGCAAAGAGATGAGAAAGAGCAGTAGTTGGAAATGAGAGATATATCTGAGTGTCTTCCTCTATACTTTCTGAAAGTCACCAGATGATTTTTTTTTAGGAAAGTTGAATGAAGTACCAGCTAAGCAAATGAAGCATTAAATTGTCAGAGGGTGTCCATCACTGAAAGAACACTCTGGCCATATGGATGAATTGACTGCATTAGTTTGGACAATTTACGATGGAGATATATAAGTTCATCATCTTCCAAGGTGAATGGTATTTGTTGGGAAAAATCTTAGACACAATCATATTTATCACCTTGGTAAAAATTTGATGATGAGATGTAAGAGTAACATAAAACAGGGAGTAAAAGAAAGGATAATATTTCGATAGCTTGATAAATCAAGGAACAAATTATATAATCTGTTGACAAAATTAAACCTTAATAATATATTTTAAAATTGCCTAAATTGTACTTCATTTAAAAAATATGGAATATGGAAAGTTACTGTTTGTTACAGATGATTTTATAAGAAATGGATTCACTTACATAAGGAATACATTTGAAATAATCGGTTTGCTTTTGAGAATGTTTTCTTCTGGTTTTAGCTAGTTTTTTTTTTTTTTTTCACATAAAGTCATGTAAAGTGATATACTGCTTTTTAGATTAAATGGGAGGGTGTTTTGTTTTGTTTTTTTTTTTACAATAAATGTAGACTAGTTGGAGCTAGGAGAGCAAATGATCAGCTAATATGCCTAGCATGCTCTCAGGTACTTTATAGACAGTAATTTTGTGAAGGAAGAATACTATATAAATAAAGGTCCTGTGGAATGTAAATCAGGGATACTGGTTCTTTTAGAATTTGGTTTTCTCATCTAGAATGTGAAAGCCTAGTAAATAATCTGTAAGTTTAGTATTCTAACATTTTATCTTTTATAGATTCTTTCCTCAAGTAGTCACTGTCCCAATAGACCTCAAGATTTTATAGGTAATCATTGTTTATGAAACTTGCATAGGCTTCACTGATTTTCATTTATTTTATTATTTCACTTATCATGATTAGTGAATTTAAATAAGATGAAAGCACTAGCCAAGTATAAGCACAGGAGACACTAGGCGATGTTACCTACAAAGTTATAAAACAGCTTTAATTTTTATAGTAATTAATAACCAATAAGGATGAGAAGAAATACTCTCTCGATTGGTTAAAAATAAATCTGAAGGAAATATGCTGTAAATTAACTCTTGCTGGAAAAAGATTTGTGTTTCTCTTTTTGTTTTAGTGACATTGTACCCAATTTTGCCAATACTAGTAATCTATTTTGCAGATAGAAAGAAGAAATAAAATGAATGTTGGTTGTTTCTCTTTGGACTCATCTCTGCCTACCTAGTCTGGCACATGGGCATTCATGATGGAAAATTTTAGAGCAGACATAGTGATCAGAGGCACCTTCAGAAACTATTGTTTCAGGAAAAGCTTGTGTGCTTTTGTGAGGTTTAAGCTTGTGCACATTGGGCAAAACTCACAAAACTCAATCCCAAAGTTTATTTTAAATGTACTTTATGAATACACTTAGTAAATTTAAAGGTACTTTGTGAAACTATCTAGTGAAAAAAAACACTGTTCCTTCAAAAGAAACTCTGGTATAACAGAACAGCAGAAAGGCCATTTTAGAGTATATATTTTTGCTTAGATCTAATTTGTACACATGATCTGCCTGTATGAAAAAAATTTCAGAAAAAACATGGTGAAAAATTTGCTCTGGATTCAAAGTCCTGACATTTTAAAAATCCTGCCTAAATTTATAAAATCTAGTTGTCTTATTTTTTAAAGGAAGGCTAGGATTATTATTTTGAAGTATTTGAAAATAAAGTCATAGAAGGCTTAGTAATTTTTCTGAGGATATCCAAGGAAAGTAATGAGAGACAGACTTTAATGTGTTTGTCTTTGGGTTTGTTTTGGTTTTGCATAATGAAACATTTTGTTCTTTTTTAACTACATGGGTGCCAGTAAAAGCATATTAGAAAGGACAAAAGTTAAAAATTAAAAAAATGAAATAGATGTGTATTCCCTTCTAAATATCAATCTTTGATATATTTTAATGAATTATTATAAATTTTATTGAAACGTGACTTTTAATTTCTTACCTAACACTTATGTCAATATCCATTTTCCAACAGATTGGTACCTATTTACATGCTGTTTAAAATGTTTGCAGTTGGCCCACTGAATTTTTAGGTGAAACCAGGAAATCTCTATTCAGGGTACCAGTTTAAGTCAACAAATTGTTGGGCTCTCTCTTACCCTGAACATTTCGTGATAAACATCTTTTCCTCAGAGAAATCATCCCTGTTACAACTTCACTGTGGTGTTTTTCTGTACATTGGGTCCCCAACACTGGCTACTTTGTATGGTGTATTATTTGTGTCCTCTTTTTTATAGGTTCTCCCTTTCTCACTTAACTATTAACTTGATTGGATCAGAGACCATATGCTTGTTGTTTACTATTTTATATGAAGTAATTAGCATAGTACTGGGCACTTAGTAAAAGGTTACTAAATGCCATTTTTGTGTTTGTTTGTTCTGAATGAAAACTACGAACATTTGCTATAGTCTATTAGCAAGGGAGAATTCCAGAAAATGAGAATATAAAGACTAAAGGAACCACATTTCTTTTTATTGTATAATGGGAGAGAGAATATTTTAAGTATATAAAATAAAAAACAGAGACAAAGCTTCCATTTTGAAAGAGTTAAATATAGATGATTCTCTACTAAAATTTCGTGGAGGTGGTGGATTAATCATTAAAATAATAGAGTGAAAATAAATCATAAAACAGGTTGTGAAAAGTATGTTTAAGACTAATTGTATTATCTTCAGAAGTTGTATTTGAAACAAGGAAATATTCACTATTAACACTCTACTCAAGAATAGTAGGGCACCATGTTTCTGCAGGCTCTTGTTTTAAAATATGAGCCTGTTGCTTTTCGTTTTCATGTGTACAGTTAATGGCCTCTAAATCACTCAATGGATAATAAGAACCTAAAACATAAACTTGCGAGAACACTTTGAAATATTAACATAGATAATTGGATTTATAGTATCATTTTCTATGATAAAGAGCAAACAGAAAGGCTTTTCCTCCTTTTTCATTCTTATATTACACTAGAAAAGACCTTTCAAAATTATCTAAATGATAATATCTGTCTATTAGATTTTTTAGGAAAAGGAAAAGAAAAATAACACCCAGATAAGGATATATGATATACAGGATTTAATTATGTGAGTAAATGGATGTGCTCTGTGATTTTAAACCCATAATTAACAACAAATGGGGATTTCTTTTCTCCATGAATTCAGTCTGTCTAGTAACTAGATTTTTAGGGCAAACCAAGTCTTTTAGGCTAGGAAAGTAGAAGTCAAAGCCCCATCATAATACATTTGCTTTTGATATTATTTATTTAAGTACTCTGACAGAGATGGCTAAACTGTGCTTCACTATTCAAGCACTTCTCTTTCAGATATTATTAATATATTTAGCTGCAAATGATTGTATCCTATACTGGTTTAGACTATTTACTTAACAAAATTGAATGAAAATGATTTCTCAACTTGAATATTTAAAATACAAATACCAATGGAAATTTCATTTTTCTTGGCATTTTTTTTGTTAAATTTTATTTATTTATTTGAGAGAGAGAGAGAGAACACAAGAAGAGAAAGGAGCAGAGAGAGAAGCAAACTACCCACTGAGCAGGCAGTCTGATGTGGGGCTCATTCACAGGACTCCAGGATCATGACCTGAGCTGAGGGCAGACACAACAAACTGAGCCACCCCGATGCCCCTTCTTGGCAATTTTCAAACAAATTTTGGCTTTAAACTGGATTCTTCCCTATCAGGAACATATTGCAAAGAAATAGAAACTCTCTCATGGTGCAAAACACGAGTCAAACCCAGGACTTGGATAAGACATGTGTCTTACCATGTTTACATTGATGTGATCTTATTTAGAAAATGCCAGGAGATACAACTGATAATGCAAAGGTTACCCCATTTTTACCACTCCCAGAGAACTAAGTTTTCTTACCAGAGTGGGTTTGTGGATATGATTCAAGCTGTGAAACTTTTACATTATCTTTGCAGCACCATTAATTGCAACCAGTACAGTTGAAAGAGTTGAAGTCTTAAGAGCTCTTGTTGCTCAGGAAGTTTGTGTTTGCTGTCCTTTTGTTGTTGTTCTGCATTTTAGCCCTGAGGATGACCCAGTAGGCTCAGTAGTGTGTGTGTGTGTGTGTGTGTGTGTGTGTGTGTGTGTGTGTCTGTCCGTATAAAAGAGTTAAAATAGGTGGATAAAGCCTACTGTGTCTCTAGGCAACAAGGTAGAAGACCTCCTGCTGGGCCGTGAGATAGACTTTCGAAAACCGCTTAATCCACTTCAATATATTTCTCTACTATGTGTCTGTCACATTTTCCAGTTATAAAAATAGGTAAATAAATGGTTGATTAGGACTAAAGAGTTAGGAAACATTTGAAGTCAGAGATTAAATCATCTATAATACACATTAAAATTCCAAATATCTAGTACCGCTGCATACCATGTATAGTGAATGGTAGATAATTACTGTCTATAGTTTTAATACACAAACTTGAAGATACTAAAGCACATTTTAAAAATACCTTAATATATTAAGTATACTTGTTTGTGTGGTATCTTATACAATTAAATATATTGATTACATGTAAGATGGCAGAGTACAGAATATGGTCAATTTAATCTCCTCATTGTTGATGATACTAAGTGTGATTTGGAAGTAAGAAAGGGGAGAAAGGAGATGGGGCCAGGTGACATTTCACAGGTACCACTGTCAGTGTTACTGACTTATTAATTAGGGAAGGAGAAGAGAAGAGACTGCTTACTTTACAAAATATGTGACACTCCTGTACTTCTTAAGACATGACTTTCATATTCAATCTGGATTAATCATTTCCTGAAATCAGTTTAATTACACTATTCAATGTACCATTTAATAAATAGAAACAATCTTACTTGATTTTGTTCTTAAACTCAAATTGTCCTAAGGATACTAAAATCATGTAATTTATGTAATGAAAATTATAAAGTTCTGAAACTTATATTATCAATCCATTTATGTAAGTATACACTTCTGTGGAAATTAATATTGCAGTTAATGAAAAATAAGCAGGATTTCTGAACACGATAAGTAGACAGCTGATAGACTACTAAATGCATAGTAAGTCAACCTAATTTTACCTCAAATATTTATAAAGATAGATAAGTAGAACAGTTATATGAAGAGAAGTATAATTTGAAAAGCAATTATACAGGTGAATGCTTAATTTTTTTCATAAAATATATAGCTAAGGATTTAACATTTAGATGGAAAGCAGTTTTTCATTACTATTTTTTATTAGTATATTGATGGCTCAGAGGAAAAATAATCTCTAGGAAATTCTGTGAGTGATATATGAAATGCTATTTTTGCAAGACCAGATAACTATAGCAAATTAAGCTTCTAGTATTTAAAAGTGATCTGAATTCAGGCAGTCCAAGATAGCAGTATAGGAAGGTCCTGAACTCACCTCCTCATATGGACACATCAAATCTCACCTCCTCCCATACGTACACCAAACCTACAGCCACATATGGAACAATTCTCTCAGAAAAAGAATGAAAACTAGCTGAAGAGTTTTTTTCACAACAAAGAATAAAATGGTCACATCAAGATGAGTAGAAAGGAAGAATCGTGGTCCTGTTTAAAGTCCATCCCCACACAGTGACAGGGATCTCACAAGTTTGGAACTTCTTCCTGAAGAGCAGGAATTTGGTGCCTCATATCAGGTACCCAATCCTTAGACGTGAACCAGAAAGACATTGGTCCTGAGAACCAATGGTATTTATGTCTAGGAGACCCAAAGGACTGTAGGAATTTGAGATGCTCCTTTTATAGGGCTTTGCATGCAAACTTTCTTGCTCCAGGACCTAATACAAAAACAGATCTTCAAAAAATACCTAGATAATATGTAAGAAAGATTCAATTTATAATCATAAATCATCTGCTGGAGGGGCAGGGTCTAGTCAGGATTTTCTCCAAGGATAGAGGTAGTCAGTGGATGCCATTTTGCACTTCCCCTCTATCTTGCTAGCACTGGGGGACATTTACAGACACAGTTATCTCTTGCTGCTTCTATGAAGCCATCAAACAAGGGTAGTCCACACTGCCAAGAGGCCATCCCTTGATCACCTGGCCCTGGTGGCCAGGGGATCTTGTTTTCTATGCCCCACAGATCTGTGATAAAACAAACAAACAAAAAACAGAAACAAACACAAACACAAACAAACAAAAAAAGCCAATTCTTGTCAGACTACCATACTCGGGGCTTTGCACAGACAGCCGGCTAAAACACGCACACACACACACAGATCCATCTGCCAGTGAAAAGTTCTATTTATTAGTCCTGAAATTTCATCCTACAGAACAGGCTTCAGGTTTGCCATTGATTTTGAGACTATGAATTTACTCTCAGGGAAAGCTGACAGGAAGACATCATCTTTGCACCCTTCTTCAGCCTCACTAGAGCTTGTTGGTACCTCCAAAAAAGAGTTTATATGCTCACCTTAAGCCTGATTTCTGTAACTCTCTCCCAAGGAATCTCTGCCAGATCTCCAGATTTGGAGGCTAGCATGGTTTATGATTGTGATCTTACAAGATATATATCTGCATACCTTAGAAGTTGCAGCCTGAGGATTTGACTTTCAATTAGCTCAAAATTATGTGCTTACTGAGATCCCTCTTTTTGGAATACTGGTAGGTCTTGGCATACCCTCAACAACTGGGGCCTATCAAGAGTAAACCAGGCTACTTAAACAATCATAAAATTTTGAGGGATAACCAACAGCTAGGGTAAAATGGAATGATGAGTTTGATCTCTAAGGCAAGGCCATTCCTTCAAGACTAGATGAGGCTGCTATTTCACCTAATACACAGCAACAAATGCAGGTAGTCAAACAAAATGAAAAAGAATATGTCCCAAGTTTAAAAAAAAAGCCTCATAAAAATAATTTATTGAAACAGAGATAAATTACCTGTTAAAAAGTTCAAAGTAATGGTCATAAAGATGCTCACTGAACCATGGAGAAGAATGGAGGAACAAAATAAGAACTTCAACAAGGAGAAAAATGTAAGAAAATACCAAATAGAAGTCATAGAGTAGGAGTATATAATACTGAAGAATACACCAGAGAGGATAAAAAAAAAACAGACTAGATGAAGCAGAAGAAAAAAATGGTGACTTGGAAGATAGGCTGGTGGAACTCACACAAACAAAACAACAAAAGGAAAAAAAAAAAAGTGAAGATAGTTTTAAGGGACTTAGGGGTCGAAAGCAGAATAACACTTGCAGTATAAGAGATACATAAAGAGAAGAAAGAAAGGAAAAGAATGATTATATGAAGAAAAAGTGGCTGAAAACTTCCCTAATATGGGGAAGGAAATAGACTGTAGGTTCAGGAAGCACAGGGAGTTCCAAATAAGATAAACCCAAAGAGGGTTTATACATGCAATTATACATACTGACACATTAAATTAAAGCATTTAAAAAATTAAAGATAAATAATCTTAAAAACAGCAAGATAAAGACAAATTGTTATGCACAAGGAAACCCCTAGAAGATTATCAGTTAATGTTTTGGGAAGAAACTTTGAAAGCCAGAAAGGAGTGGTGTGATTTATTCAAAATGCTGAATTAAAGAAAAAAAAATCTTCCAACCAAGAATATTCTTTCTGGCAAGGATATTATTCAGAATTGAAGGAGAGATAGATATTTTTCCAGACAACGAAAAGCTAAAGGAGCTCCTCACCATGAAATCATCCTTATGAGAAATGTTAAAGAAAAAAAAATATGAAAGTAAAAGTCTCATTGGTAAATGTAAATGGAGAGTAAAGGTAGTGGATTAATTATTTATAAAGGTAACATGAAGGTTAAGACAAAACTAGTAAAATTAATTATAACTATAATAATTTATTAAGGTATAAATAAAATAAAAATGCAAAATATGACATAAAAACATAAAATGGTGGGTGCTAAAAATGTAGAGTTTTATAATGTGTTCAAATTTAAGATGCTATCAAGTTAAAATGAACTGATACATTTAGGTTATTATATGTGAACTTCATGATAACCACAAAGCAAAAACCTACAGTGGATACACAAAAGATAATGAGAAAGGAATCTAGACGTAACACTAAATAAAGTCATCAAACCACAGAGTAAGAGTGCAAGAGGAGAAGAAAGGAACAGAAAAGAACTACAAAAACAGCCAGAAAGCAGCTAACAAAATGACAATAAATACATACATATCAATAAATCCTTTCAATGTAAATGAACTAAATTTTCCAATCAAATGTGAGTGATTGGGTTAAAAAACAAAAGATTCATCTATATGCTGCACACAAGACACTTCAGACATAAGGTTACACATAGAAAGAAAGTGAAAGGATGGTAAAATATATTACATGAAAATGAAAATGGGAAGAAATGTGGTGTAAATGTGCTTTTATCAGACAAAATGGACTTTAAAACAAAGACTGTAATGAAAGACAAAGAAAGGCATTGTATAATGACAAAGGGGTCAGTCCAACAAAGGATATAACATTAGTAAATATTCATGCACCCAACATAGGAATACCTAAATGTATAAAACAAATACTAATTAACATTAAGAGAGAAATTGACAGTAATACAGTAATAGTAGGAGATTTTGATACTACATTTACATCAAGGGACAGATCAGCCAGACAAAGAATTAATAAAGGAACATCAGCCTTAAAAGACCAGAGAGACTTAGATATTCCATCAAAAAGCAGGAGAATACACATTTTTCTCAAGTGTACATGGAATGTTCTCCAGAATAGATTACATGTTAGGCCACAGAACAAGTCTCATTAAATTTAAGAAGACTGAAATCCTATCAAGAATTTTTTTTCTAGGATGCCTGCGTGGTTCAGTGGGTTAAGAATTTTTTTTCTGACCACAATGGTGTGAAATTTGAAATCAATTACAAGAAGAAAGCTAAAAATACAACAACAAAAAAGTGGAGATTAAACATGCTACTGAACAACCAGTGAGTCAATGAAAAAAAAATCAAATAAATTTAGAAAAATATCTTGAAACAAGGGAAAATGGTACTACAACCAAAATCTATGGGATATAAGATGATTCCCAAGTGGTGCTAAAAAGGAATTTCATCATGTCATGGCCCTACATTAAAAAATAAAAAAGTCTCAAGCGAATAATATAACTTTTGTGCCTAAAGAAACTAGAAAAAGAACAAATGAAGTCCAAATTTGAAGGAAATAATAAAAAGAAGAGGGGAAATAAACTAAGAGCTGTTTCTATGATAAGATAAACAAAATTAATAAGCCTTTGGCTAGACTCAGCAGGCAAAAACAGAGAGGGCTCAAATAATTAGAATCAGAAGTGAAAGCAGTTACAACAGATGCCACAGAAATGAAAAACATCAAAAGAGACTTATTAACAATTATATTCTAGCAAATTGGACAACCTAGGAGAAAAGGATAAATTCCTAGAAATATAGTTTTCCAAGACTGAATCATGAATAAATAGAAAATCTTAATAGAATAGTTACTAGTAAGGTCAGATTCAGTAATCAAAAATCTTTCAGATGGCTTCAGGGGTACACACACAGGAAAATTGCAGGCCAGTGTCCCTGATGAATGTAGATGCAAAAGTCCTCAACAAAATAATAACAAACTGAATTTTGTAGTATATTAAAAGGAACATTCTCGGGAGGCCTGGGTGGCTCAGTTGGTTAAGCAGCTGCCTTCGGCTCAGGTCATGATCCCAGTGTCCTGGGATCGAGTCCCACTTCGGGCTCCTTGCTCGTCAGGGAGCCTGCTTCTCCCTCTGCCTCTGCCTGCCATTCTGTCTGCCTGTGCTCTCTCGCTCTCCCTCTCTCTCTGACAAATAAATAAATAAAATCTTTAAAAAAAAATTAAAAAAAATAAAAGGAACATTCTCCAACATCAAGTGAGATTTATTTTAGGAATGCAAGGATGGTTCAACATCCACAAATCAATTACTGTGATATGCCACATTAAAAAATAAAATAACAATCATAAGACCATCTGAATAGGTACAGAAAAACCATTTGACACAATTAGATATTCATTTACGATAAAAACACTCAAGAAAGTGGGTATAAGGGGAACATATCTCAACATAATAAACATATATTAAGAGCCTATAGCTAACATCATATTCAGCCTGGAAAATCAGAAAGCATTTTCTCTAAGATCAGCAAAGACAGAATGTCTACTCTTGCCACTTTTATTCAACATACTGTTAGAAGTCCTAGCCAGAACAATCAGGCAAGAAAACAAAGTAAGATTTATCCAGATTGGAAAGAAAAAAATAAAGTTATTACTATTTGTGGGCAATGTAATTTTACATATAGAAGACCCTAATGATTCCACCAAACACTCTTAGAACTAGTAGACACATTCAGTAAAGTTGCAAAGTACAAAATCTATATACGAAAATCCGTTGTGTATCTATACACTAACAACAAACTATCAGAAAGAGAAATTAAGAAAATAATCCCATTTCCAATAGCATCAAAAGGATAAAATACCTCGGGATAATTTTAACCTAAGAGGTGAAAAACTTTAACACTAAAAACTATAAGACATTGTTAAGATAAACTAAGAGGACACAAGTAAATGGAAACAGATCCCATGCCCACTGGTTGGAAGAATTAACATTGTTACAATATCTATACTACTAGAAGCAATTTACAGATCAGTGCAATCCATATCAAAATTCCAATGGCATTTGTCACCAAAGTAGAACAAGCAGTTCTAAAATTTGTGTAGAACCACAAAAGACTCCATATAATTTAAACAACCTTGAGAAAGAATAAATCTGTAGCCATCACACTCTCTGATTTAAAACCATACTACAAAGCTATAGTGATCAAAATAACAGTGTGGTAATGATGCAAAAACAAACAGATCAATGGAAGGGAATAGAGAGCCTAGAAATAAACACATGCATATATGGTCAATTAATTTATGACAGAGGAGGCAAGAATATAAAATGAGGGATGAAATGACTCTTCAATAAATGGTACTGGGAAAACTGGGCAGTCACATGTGTGAGAAAGAAATTAAAACACTCCCTTACACCAAACCCAAAAAGTAACTCAAATGAGTTAAAGTCTTGAATGAATGCAATACGTGAGACTTAAACTCCTAGAAAAACAAAACAAAACAAAAAAACAAAAAACAAAGGTGGTAGCTCTTTGACATTAGTCTTGGCATTTAATTGTCAGATCTGACTCCAAAAGCAAAGTCAACAAAAGTGAGAATAAACAAATGGGATTGCATCAAACTAAAAAGTTTATGCATAGCAAAGAAAACCATCGACAAAATGAAAAGGCAATCTACTGAATGGGAGGAAATATTTGCACATCATATAATTGATAAGGGATTAATATTACAAAATACATAAAGAATTCAAACAACTTAAAAGCAAATCCAAGCAATCCTATTAAAAATGGACACATGGGGGCACCTGGGTGGCTAGGTGGGTTGGGCCTCTGCCTTCGGCTCCGGTCGTGGTCCCAGGGTCCTGGGGTCGAGCCCGGCATC